>NC_091578.1:23479652-23484652 GCF_042767895.1 Penaeus vannamei | reverse complement strand
AGAGGGAGAGAGAGAGGAAGAAAGAGAGGGTGAGGAAGAGAGAAAGAAAGAGAGGGAGAGAGAGAGGAAGAAAGAGAGGGAGAGAGAGAGGAAGGAAGAAAGAGAGGGAGAGAGAGAGGAAGAAAGAGAGAGGAGAGAAGAGAGGAAGAGAGAGAGAGAGAGAGAGAGAGAGGAAGAGAGAGAGAGAGAGAGAGAGAGAGAGAGAGAGAGAGGAAGAGAGAGAGAGAGAGAGAGAGAGAGAGAGAGAGAGGGGGGGGAGAGGGAGAGAGAGAGAGGGAGAGGAAGAAAGAGAGAGAGAGAGGAAGAAAGAAAGCGAGAGAGAGAGAGAGAGAGAGAGAGAGAGAGAGAGAGAGAGAGAGAGAGAGAGAGAGAGAGAGAGAGAGAGAGAAAGAGAGAGAGAGAGAAAGAGAGAGAGAGGGAGAGGGAGAGATCCAGGGACAGAGAATTAATCGTTAACCATATAGTAGGAGATATTTGAACAATCACATAACATACTAATGTTCATAGACAGAGAGAGAAACATAGACTGAGAAACAGAGGGGGGGAATCCAGGGACAAGAATTAATCGTTAACCATATAGTAGGAGATATTTGAACAATCACATAACATACTATCGTTCATAACAACGAGGAAACCACAACCAGGTATTCGATACATCCATAAACATACCTGTAAATTAATCCCGCAGAACATATCACTCCGTAATTAATATTTACAACATAATCATACAATTTAGCAAGTCATATAAATCCCAATGTAATTCCAGTAATGTGCGAATATTGACAGACTCGTGCAACAGAGTCGTCTATCACGTCTCCTCCCGGCTTGTGCTTTAGGGTGCATCCGCCGAGCATTTTCACCCTGCCTGTCACTCTTCATCCAGAGTCATTGTCGCTGATTATATGCTTGGGTTTTGTATCTTGCATGCATCATCTTCCTGTCTCCCTTTCTCTCTCTTTCTTGCTTACTGTCTTAATCCCGCTCTCTTCTCTCCTTTGGTTTCATTTGTGGCTTCTGCGAATCTTTCTTCGTTGTCTCTTTTCTTCTATCGCGCGCGTGCGTGTGTGAGATTGATTCATTTAGTGAGTAAGTTAGTGAATGAGTGAACGAGCGAACGAGCGAGCGAGCGAGTGAGTGAGTGAGTGAGTGAGTGAGTGAGTGAGTGAGTGAGTGAGTGAGTGAATGAGTGAGTGTGTGTGTGTGAGTAAGCGTACGAGTGATGAAGTGATTTTGTGCAGAAAGAAAGTAATCCTATTAGTAGGTTCACCATGAAACGGCAAGGAATGATACAGATAGAAACTGGTTAACTAACCCGACAAACTTTATCTTAAGCTTAACAGCATTGCAAGAAAAAAATATAAACCAAAATCAACATAAAAACGTTTAACATTCTGTCATTACAACTCATGAACATACATGATGTCCGGCCAAAACATTTTATTGCTCAACAAAACGAACAAATCTCACATTTAGATTCTTCGGAAGCGTATAGTATAGAAATCTACCCAATCGATTACAAAGATCAATATACATGCAAATAGGTTACCAATGAGACAATTCAGTTCTGAACAAACAATTCATTAATTTCATTGTTATTTTTGTGAAGCATTTAATCAAGTGTCAAAGAGGGACACGGAAGCAAATCATAGAAGAAAAGGGAGAACAGAGGAGAAAGGAGAAGAACGGAGAGCCGTGATGAGAGGAGAATGGAGGTCAGGAGAGAAGGATAATTAGATCAAGGCAAGAGAGAAGTGGAAGGAGTGGAGAAAGAGAAGGAGAGAAGATTGACAGATAGATACAGAAATAGAGATAGAGGCGGATAGATGGCGATTGAGAAAGAGAGAAAGAGAGAAAGAGAGAGAGAGAGAGAGAGAGAGAGAGAGAGAGAGAGAGAGAGAGAGAGAGAGAGAGAGAGAGAGAGAGAGAGAGAGAGAGAGAGAGAGAGAGAGTTTTAGAAAAAAAAATGAAAGCAACGAAAAAGTTAAACAAAGTAAAAAATATATTGCCCACTGCTTCCTTATTGTGTACAGAGCTAATGAACTATTCATACCCTCCCCTCGCCCCATCACAGCCCCCTCCTGCCCCTCCCCCCCATGTTACCTAACCCTCAGTCGCTTCCCACTCACAAGAAATCAGTGTCAGACTTATTCCCGCCTTGTTAACCCGCGTTCCTGCACCCAGTCTCTCGTTCCGACAGACAGACAAACCAAAAGGCGGACAGACAGACAGACTGACAGACAAACCGACAGACAGAGAGAGAAACAAACCGAAAGGCTAACGAACAGACAAGCAAACCGTAAGCCGGACGGACGGACAGGCAGACAGGCAAAACCGACAGGCGTACGAATAGACAGGCAAACTGAAAGGCGGACAGACAGACAAACGGACAAACCGGCAGACACACAGACAAACATACAAATCGACAGACAGATAAAGATAGACAGACTGGCAAACTGACCGCCCGACAGTCAAACCAACCAACAAACAGACAAACCAAAAGACAGACAGAAAGACAAAGCAACACACAAACACAAAGCGACACCGGCAGACAAATGAACAGACAGACAGACAAACCGACAGGCAGATACACAAAACGATACAGACAGACAGAGAAACCAACAGATACACAAACGACACAGAAACAGGCAGATAAACCAACAGACAGATACATAAAAGGAAACGCAGACAGACAGACAAACCGAAAACAAACACCTAAAACGAAACAGACAGACAAACAAAACGAAGACAAACACCCAAACAGACAGACCAACCGACCGCGGGACCTGGCCGCGGGCGCGAGCGGCAGAGCAGGTCGTTTGCATTCATATGATTCCCGGCGGAGTTTCCCACCGACGCCGGGACCGTCTGATCGGTGGATGTCGGGGAAATGTTGGATCATCTTCAACTTTTAAAACTGGATAATCCCGGATTTCATTTGCAAATTAGATATTTCGATCCACTTCTGATGTCGAGGGCGGGCTGGCAATTCGGCGCTCGTGGCCGGAGCATATTGTTCTCGGCGTGCATGATTTACAAGGAGTTGTGGATGCTCATGCATTTATTAGTTAGTTCCATGCGTATACTATGTGTGCTTCGCGCTCTCTCTCTCTCTCTCTCTCTCTCTCTCTCTCTCTCTCTCTCTCTCTCTCTCTCTCTCTCTCTCTCTCTCTCTCTCTCTCTCTCCCTCTCTCTCTCTCTCTCTCTCTCTCTCTCTCTCTCTCTCTCTCTCTCTCTCTCTCTCTCTCTCTCTGCCTATCAGCTTCCATATCTATCTACTTATTCAATTATTTATCTTCTCCTCCTCTTTTCCCCCTATTCCCTTCCCTATCCCTCTCTTCCTCTTCTTTTCTCCCCTCCTCTCTTTCCTCTCAATGTTTCTCTCTTTCTTCCTCCTCTTTATTCCTAACTCACTCCTTCACCCTCCTTCTCCCTCTTCATTTCTCTTTCTTCATTTAACATCTCTCTCTTCTCTTCGCCATCCCTTCCTTCCGACATTTGTAGTTTTTTTCTTTCCCCCTGTCTTCCTTCTCTGCTACCTCCTCTCCCGCTCTTTTCAGCTCGTCACCTAATCCCACTCTCTCTCTCTCTCTCTCTCTCTCTCTCTCTCTCTCTCTCTCTCTTTCTTTCTTTTTCTCTCTCTTCGTTTTCTTTTTTTCTTTTCTTTTCTTTCTTTCTTCTTCTCTCTCTTCTCTTCCTTCCTCTTCTTTCTTTTTCTCTCTCTTGCACCATCTCTCTCTCTCTCTCTCTTTCTTCCCATTCTCCATCTCTCTCTCTCTCTCTCTCTCTCTCTCTCTCCATTTCTTCCTTCCTCCCTTCCGCCCAAACTCCTTCTGAGAGGAGCGAAAGCACTCGACGAAGATGGCGTGTGGCGAGCGAACGGGGAGAAGGCGAGCGAGCGGACAACCTCCTGCCAAACTATTGTCTTCCATTGATGGATCACCCTCAGCACCGTCGTCAGCGCCTCTGTCAGCGCCGCCGTCGGACTGCGCTTCGTCTTCGTCGCCTTCCTTGAGTCAGCTCCCCGAAGGCTTTCATCGCGTGTCTGCCGACGACGTCATTACGTCATTCCGATCGCGGTTCCTTTCTTCGCGTAATTAACGACACTCTGGGTCGCTTTTGATGCGGATTTGGCGTTAGTTGGCGAAGATGCGAACGAGTTAAGGGAACGCAGAGAGAGAGAGAGAGAGAGGGAGGGAGGGAGGGAGGGAGGGAGAGAGGGAGGGAGGGAGAAGAGAGAGAGAGAGGGAGAGAGAGAGAGAGAGAGAGAGAGAGAGAGAGAGAGAGAGAGAGAGAGAGAGAGAGAGAGAGAGAGAGAGAGAGGGAGGGAGGGAGGGAGAGAGAGAGAGAGAGAGAGCGAGACGAAAGAGAGAGAGAGAGAGAGAGAGAGAGAGAGAGAGAGAGAGAGAGAGAGAGAGAGAAGGGGGGAGGGAAGGAGGGAGTGAGAGAGATGCGCGTTCGCGCGTGTGTATGTGTGTGTGCGCGCACGCGCGTAGTAGTCGTTAACGGATGGTTCGGATGACGAATCATTGAGAATGGCGTGAATGGTGGGGGAGGGGTTGGGTAGCGAAGAGGGGGAGGGAAGGGGGCCTTAGAAATAATCACTCAGGCAGATGAAGACAAGTAGATGATTGATGGAGGAAGTTGTTGAAGATAGAAACTTATGGGTGTAAAAAGAAAGAAAGAAAGAAAAAAAGGGGGAAATGTATACAGGGAAAAACGTAATCAGGAAAAGAAAAGGGTGATCGGGAGCGAACGTGAGAGAAAGTGAACAATGCAGAAGAATGAATGCAAACGAAAGAGAAAAATAAATAGATTCTGCTCCACGAGAATCGAATAATGAAGGGAGGGAATTAAGAAAGGGAGAGAGGAGAGGGAAACAAAAGATAGACATAACAAGAGGAAGTAATAAACACAGAAAGACCGATTAGTGGAAATTGGACATTTGGAAGGGAGGTTCCCGTGCTATTAAAGCGCAAGACTGAATTACGGAAACTACGAGA
>NC_091578.1:23457152-23462152 GCF_042767895.1 Penaeus vannamei | reverse complement strand
AGTACACAGCAACTCAAAAGTAGGTTAGCAGAAAGAGGTTGTTTGCCAAAGTTTACTTCTATTTTCAGCTGAGGAACGAGCGAACAAGGGCAAAATCTTTGAGCTTCAAACAGAAGCGAACATAGGTGCAAAGAGTGATTTTAAATAAACATAGTGTAATCGAACACCTGATGGGGATCATCTAGACCATCAGCCAGTGATAATTTGTGACAGATCCTGAGAATGAAATAGAATTTGGCGTATAAAGTACTTTCTGGGTCCACACACACACACACACACACACACACACACACACACACACACACACACACACACACACACACACACACACACACACACACACACACACACACACACACACACACACACACACACGTCCTTTGTTCCTGCGACAAACAATCCATCTTTGACTCATCCTACGCCTTCCAAGACAATCAATAATGCTAAGCAACACAACGAGGCGCGATAAAAAGAGACCAAATTGTTCTTCGATATCGCGCAATCACACTCATAATCGTCTCGGATGGATCGTTCAGGGGAGGGGGGGGGGCATCAGGAGGCGAGGGGGCAAGTGGAGGCGCAACACGGGGCTTTTACGGCAACTTCAATCTGACGGTCTTCACCTTCCTATTTCTCGCTTTGTTTCTGTTCTCTTATCTCTTTCTCTTCACTTACCCTCCACCCTTCTCTCTCTCTCTCTCACTCACTCATTCACTCCTCACACAACTCGCTCACTCCTCACTCACACTCTCTCTCTCCCTTCCTACCTCTTTTGTTAACACCTCTATCAGCCGTGCGTCATATGGGAAGCAACCATGTCAACAGTAAAAAGAGAAGGCACTCAACAAAAATAATTCAGCCAGCCCTCTTAATTTATGCAACATTCCAGAATATATTCCCAGCTCAAACTCGAGCTTTCGACGAAAGAAACATCAAAAGATAACCCATTCTGGTGATCCAAAGAACGCCTTACTTGAATTTACTCTTTTTATTAGAATGCAAAGCTCATTATCCAAAAAGTGGCTCATTACCCAGACGAGTAGCTTGTGTGAGTAAACAAAGCTAATTCTCAGTATGGGGAAAAAATACTAACAAGACTGTAAGATGATATAATTACCCCTCCAAAAGACCAGCTTGTTAGAATACAAAGCGTTATTACCTATATAGCCCACTGAAACCTCTCGTTAAAGTGCGGGTTTTCATCTAAATGATCGTCTCAGTGGAGTCAATAGGCCATTACCCACAAGACTCGCTTGCCGCCGGTTTCTCCATCCTTTTACTATATTATCATTCCTAAAATTGTTTTTATTCATTTTTCTACTTCGTCTGCATTCATTTAGGCTATTCATTATGATTACTGATTTACAATTTCATTTCATCAGCATATATTTAGTTTATGCATTATAACTACAATTTCATATCATTGCTGTTGTTGTCATTATCATCAATAAAATTATCATTATTGCTAGTAGCAGTAGCAGTATCATCAACATTCATCATCAGTAATAACATCGCCTTCAACTTCAGCACTATCGTTATTACTATCATAATCACTTGTATATATGTGTGTGTGTGTGTGTGTGTGTGTGTGTGTGTGTGTGTGTGTGTGTGTGTGTGTGTGTGTGTGTGTGTGTGTGTGTGTGTGTGTGTGTGAGAGAGAGAGAGAGAGAGAGAGAGAGAGAGAGAGAGAGAGAGAGAGAGAGGCAGAGAGAGAGAGAGAGACAGAGACAGAGACAGAGACAGAGCCAGAGAGAGAGACAGAGACAGAGACAGAGAGCCAGAGAGCCAGAGAGAGGGTGAGAAACAGACAGAGAGAGAGACAGAGAGACAGTGAGAGAGAGAGAGAGAGAGAGAGAGAGAGAGAGAGAGAGAGAGAGAGAGAGAGAGAGAGAGAGAGAGAGAGAGAGAGAGAGAGAGAGAGAGAGAGATAAAAACCTCAAGTCAATCAGACAACACAAAGAAAGCAGAGAGAAGAAGAACAAGAGATGAAAACGAAGAAGAAAGAGAGATCACGAGAGCGCGTCAGGGAGAGCGCCCAAAGAACCTCTAAATTCCAACGCAAAGTCCTTGGGTTAGGGTGACGCGGTTCCGTCGACAAAGACTCCTGCTAATTAGTTCTATTCACATTCTTTCTGTAATGAGCAGGATGATAAAAAAATAAAGGAGAGTTTGAGTCATTCAGCTCTAGTTCTCGCGCCTGCAGGACAGCCGTGTCTAATTTCCTTTTATTTGCGTCTGGTTTATGTATTTTTTGTGTACCTGTTTAATTTTTGTTCATTCCTTTGTTTTTGTATGCCTGCGAGCCATCTGGTTGGTTCGCTTCCCCTTCCTCACCCTTTTCCTTCACTTCACACTGTGCATTTCCCTCCCTCTAATCTCCAGAACAATTTTTCTTTCTCTATCCCCTTCTTTCCATCCTCTTTCGAATTATCCCTCTGCTTCCTGCCTTTCCTTCGTCTCTCCCTCCCATTTCCTCTCCTTCCCATCTCCCTCTTCAAATCTCCATCCTCTTCCTTTACTCCCCCTTTCCCGATCCCTCACTCCCCTATCCTCTCCCTTCCCCCACTTCCACCCACCATCCCCCCCCCTCTTCTGACCGTAGCAGCGACCACTCAGCTGGTGTCCCATGTCCTAGGTGTCGAGGCGTCACATGAGACAGAGAGCCATTAGCCGAGCCTGCAGAATTCATAGTGGACACCAGATATCCATTAAAGATGCTATATGTATTTCATCCGCCTACAGAAAGAAGAAAAAGCAAAACACATGTAGATCTATTAGGAGGGAATAAACTAAGTGGTTGTATGAATAAATAAGAAAAAAGTAGATTTATTAGGAGGGAATAAACTACGCGAAAAATAAGTGGCTGTATAAATAAATATAAAAAAAAACGTAGATTTCTTAGGAGGGAATAAACTGCATGAAAGATAAGTGGTTGTATAAATAAATATGAACAAACTAGATTTCTTAGGTGGGAATAAACTATGCGAAAAAATAAGTGGTTGTGTAGTTATACTGTACAGATGTTTTAGTTTTTTTGTGTAAAAGTTAACAAGAATAACGTCTATTTCTTCTTTTTCTAAACTTGGCCTGGGAACTATATATGTGTGTTTATTTGTTTATGTGTTGTTGTGCTTTACTTTCGGTGCAGTACTGTGGAAGGAAAACAAACATTTGATAAAGCAAGAATGAATGACTGTTAAACAATAAGCTGAGAGGGAAAGGGGAAGTGGAAAGAGAGAGAGAGAGAGAGAGAGAGAGAGAGAGAGAGAGAGAGAGAGAGAGAGAGAGAGAGAGAGAGAGAGAGAGAGAGAGAGAGAGAGAGAGAGAGAGAGAGAGAGAGAGAGAGAGACGAAAGGGAATGCCAAAAACATCTTCACAGACAAACGCATAAATTTGCACCTGTTTCATCGCAGCAGGATTCACAAAGCCTTCAAAAACGCCTACCTTAGCCCTCCTTCTACCCCTTACCTTCACTCCCTCAAGAAAAAAAGATCTAAAAAAAATATAAGCCTTTTAAGAGCTTTATAAAACGGGGAAAACAGAGAAGAAAAATATTTCTTTTTTCTTTTTTTCCTAAGCGTCGAAATTCAGCAACCATCAAGGGTCTGTAGAGCGTGAAATCGTTCCTCTAAACCTCCTCTCTTAAGTGTCATTGTTCCCAAAAAGGGAAGAAAAATAATAATAAAAAAAGAAGCGAAGGGGGTTCGAAAATTCTGTCAAGATGGCGCTGAAGAAGGAACGAGGGACCGCGAGAGGAAGGGAGGGAGGAAGGTGGGGAGGGGAGGAGGGGAAAGGACAAGCGGAGGAAGGGAAGGAAGGGAAGGGATGTGGGGAGGACGGGAGGAAGGTGGGGAGGAGAGGACGGGAGGAAGGTGTGGAGGGGAGGACGGGAGGAAGGTGAGGAGGGAGGACGGGAGGAGAAGGAGGGGAAAGGACAAGAGGAAGAAGGGAAGGAAGGGAAGGGATGTGGGGAGGACGGGAGGAAGGTGGAGAGGGGAGGAGGAGGGTGGGGAAAGGACAAGAGGAAGAAGGGAAGGAAGGGAAGGGGGTGTGGGGAGGACGGGAGGAAGGTGGGGAGGGAAGTAGGGGAAAGGACAAGAGGAAGAAGGGAAGGAAGGGAAAGGATGTGGGGAGGACGGGAAGGGCTGGAGACACATTGGAGGAAGGGAAGAAGGTATCCTGATGGAGTGAGGAAAGGGATATTGGGGGGAAAAGGTGTTAAAGGGGGAAAGGGAGGAAGGGATATTAGAGAAAGAGAGGAAGGAAGGGGTAGCTGTAAATGTGAGGGAGAATTGTTGGGAGAGGGAGGAAAATGGAGATTAAAAGGGTGAGTGAGAACAGGAATGTACAGAGGAATGGAGGAACAGAGAAGAATAAAACTCCTCAAGGCTTGTGACACTTTTTTTCTCTCTGATTGATGTGGTAGCCCTGGTTAGGAGGATGGGAGTAAGGGGGAAGGAGGAGAGGAATAGGGAGAAGGTGGAAAGGGAGACGATGGCCATTCAGAAAATCCCAATGGAATTTATTGCCCACGACGAAATCTTTAATTACTTTTATTGTTTTTTTCAGTTTATTTTTTATCATTATCATCGTCGTACCATTGTTATCATTATCATTGATATTAGAATAACCATAATTAATGTCAGCATTATTATCATTAACACTATCTTTTCTATAATAATCATTTTAATGAGATTACGTTTCCTAAGGCCATACCATTTACGGTCTCATGAGGTTTCTCTTGTACCTCATTTACAAGATTACTAAAATTAAAGCACTGAACTGCTGTAACAGAAGAAATAATGAAAAGAAAAGAAAAGGATATATATATATATATATATATATATATATATATATATATATATATATATATATATATATTATATAAAACCAGTGAAGTGTTTACACAGACAGAAAACTCACATATACATAGACACAGACGTGTATATGTATCCATGTATCCATGTATGCATGTATGTATGTATGTACATTAATTTTTT
>NC_091578.1:23432152-23434652 GCF_042767895.1 Penaeus vannamei | reverse complement strand
TTCTTCTTTATTCTTATCCCCTTTTCTTTCCTTTGTGATGGAGGGGGGACTTTAAAAAAGAGGTGCGAGGCTACTCCTCTTGGTTATGTTTTCCCCTTCCTTCTCACATCCCGGAAACGGAATGGGGGAATCCTGCATGGCCATGATACTCCCCATGCTTGTATTTCATGTTTCCTTCATTATCATTTCTTCTGCGCCGGATGAGAGAACAAGGAAGGAGACGTAGGCATCGTTTTACTTCCTTTTCACCTCATTTTTTTCCTACGGTGCCGGAAAGAGGGGGTTTGGGACGGGAGGCGTGGTCGTTGCGATGCATCAAATATTCCTTTGGGGGAATAGTGATAGATGGGGGGATGCTACCATGACGCAGCTCGTCACTTCCATCATCGATGCCACCATCATCAACACCAACGCCATCAACATAATCATCATGAACCTTTTGAATTTCTCCTTCATCAAAATCACCATCACGTCATTATCACTGTCCATCTTGCCCTCATAATAAACATCCCATTGCCACGGTTCCGAGCCAAGAGACAGACACGCATCAGTGGCTCTGACATCGCAACTATGCCGATGCCATGATCACAAAGAATACGGAGCTATGTGACCTTCGTGCGCCAAGGCAAACTGCGTGACAAATGAAATAATGTACATGCCTTAACATTACCTCTCTAACACTCTCACACACACTCTCCCTCTTTCTGTATCTCTCTCTCTCTCTCTTTCCTTTTCTGATAATGTCGCAATGTCTCACAACTTCCTTGCCCTCACGCAGCTTTCGTAAGAGGATCATCTGTCATGCCTCGAACCTTTCTTCCTATTTTCTCTCTTCTCTTCTTTTCCCCCTTTATGCTTCCCTTCCCTTCTCCCGCTCCCTCTCTCGCATTCCATTCCCTTCCCACATTCCCCCTCTCCCTCTTCGTCTCCCCTTCCCCTCTCAACCACTTCTCCTTCTCCTCTCCTTCCTCCGTTTCGTTTCCTCCCCTCCCTCTTTTAATCTAATTCTCTCCATCACACATTCATTCTTCCCCTTCTTCGCTAGATCTCATTCGTCCGCTTTTCAACACCAAGACCACTTTTCTTTCCATCTCTCCTCCTACATTTTTTCTTCTTCTTTTTTGCAAGTTTAGCAATTCTCTTTATTCCTCCTCCACCTGCTTCATTTCATCTTCTTCTTTAGGATCCTCTTCATCATTTCCTTTCCCCCACCTTTTTAATTCCTTCCAAGTCTCCTGCTGCATTCCCTAGTCCTTTCCTTTCCCTTCCTCATTTCTTCGTAAATTTCTACTTCATCGCAATACCATCCTATTTCTTCCCCATTTCAACTCAATCGCATTTTTCTTTCTCCCCATTTTATCCCAGTCCCTCCCCTCTCCCTTCCTATTTCTACCCAGTCTCTTCCCTCTCTACCTCCCCATTTTGCCCCAATGCCCCCTTTTCTCTCCCCAATTTGCCGTAACTGACCCTCTATCTCCGCGTATGAGCATAAACCCCCCCCTCCCCCCCCCCACCCATCTCCATTAGGGAGGCCTAACCTTGGCTCTTGGAACTTCCCAGGTCATGATCTTGCCCTCGCTAATATCTCCCCCGCAATCAGCAACCAATCATCTCCTCTTCTCTCTTCTTTTCCTTTGCTTTATCGCTTTTATCAGTGTCATGAATATCATCATTGTCTGTATTTGTCACCTTTACACTTGTTTTTTTTTCTTTCTTTTCTTTTTTTCTCATTTTCTTTCTTCCTTCGGTTTGTCTCTTCCATCATTTATCGTCACACACTCTCTTCCTTTTTCTCTCTCTCCATCTTATAATGAGCTCCCTCCGTCACTATCACCACCTCTTTTCACCTCCCTTAGCTCTCCCTCCTCTCTTTTCATCTTTCTCCATCCCTCCTCTTTTCCTCTCCACGTCCACTTCCGTAATCCTTGCCAACCCTTGTTTCCTTTTCACATTGCCAGGATAATCCTTCTATCATCCTCCTTCCTCCCTGTTCCCTCCTACCCCTTCCTCCTCCCCTCCTCATCTCTCCTACCCACCTCACTTCCTTACTTTTTTAAATCCCTCCGTGTTTGTATCTCCTTCTCTCCTCCTTTCTTCTCGTCTTATATCTCTCCTTGCCTTCTTTTCTCTCATTCCCTTCTCATATTATTCCTTTACTCTTTTTTATATCCTCCTTCCCCCTAATCTTTCCTTCCCTCTTCCCTCGCCCCATGCTTCTTCTCTACTCAACTTCCTTCCCTTTTCATCCTTCCTCCTTCACCCCCCACCTTCTTCTTTTCTCATATCCTTCCTCCCCTTCTCCCTCACGTCCTCCTCCTTCTCTTCTCCTATCCTTCCTTCCTTCTCCATCAGGTCCACCTCCTTCTCTTCTCCTCTCCTTCCTCCCTTCTCATCTCCCCTTCCCTACTCCCTCACGCCCTCCTCCTCTTCTCCTCTCCTTCCTCCCTTCTCATCCCCCCTTCCCTAGTCCCTCACGCCCTCCTGCTCTTCTCTTACCCTC
>NC_091578.1:23417152-23422152 GCF_042767895.1 Penaeus vannamei | reverse complement strand
CCCTCTCCCTTCTCCTCTCTCCCTCTCTGCGATTATTCGATAAAGCACAGAAAACAAAATACAATAACAGAAAACCAATATCATCTCAAAAAAAAAAAAAAAAAAAAAAAAAAAAAAAATCTATTAAAAAAAAAGAAACGCAAACAACCAGAAAGAACCTCCCCAACAAAAGAAGAAGAAAAATCAAGAAAGAAGAAGAAAAAAAAGACGAAAACAGAATGACCTCTTCACCGAATAACGAACAGCTAATAGAGGCAGTCGTAGCGCACACGCCGATCTCGACAGCAGCGCATCAGTGAGAGGGACACGTGTGGCTGATGGCCCCGGGCGCTCGCGACACGCTGGGAGAACTCGGGCCGTGTGGGGGTGGGTGAGGGGGGAGGGGGGGCAGATGTTGTTACTGTTTGTGATGATGACAGGGATGGGGAGGAAAATGGTGGTGGTGGTTGTGGTGATGATGATGGTGGTGATGATGATGATGATGGTGGTGATGGTAGTGGTGATGATGATGATGATGATGATGATGATGATGATGATGATGATGATGGTGGTGGTGGTGATGATGTGATGAAAATGATGATGGTGATGATGATAATTATAATGATGATGATGGTAATGTTGCTACAGCTGTTATTGTTGCGTTGTTGTTACTGCTGTCGCTACTATTGTTGGCAGTGGCGATGGTAGTGATTATAGCTGTAATCATAGTAACTACCAAGGTAGTGATGATAATGATGGCGCGTGTCGTCGAGAGGAAGAACAAAAAGAACAAGCACGCAGGCAGAACCCTACCATCCCCTCCAAACATTACAACACAAAGCAGAAAACAACGAGACAAGAGAGAAGCCAAACAACAACAACAACAAAAAACAGAAAGCACACCCGCAGACCCGAAAAAGAAAACAGATAAACGCCACCAACAACTCTTCTTCCCTCAACATAAACAACAATTCCAAGAAAGCCGACAAGACGCCAGTGAGTTGGTGTCAAGTTTCCGCACTACAAAATCAAGACGTAAAATGAAACGTAAATTACCAGAGCCAATGGTCACCGGGGAAGACCCTCTGTGTGCGTGCTGAGACATGCGTACATGGGGTATAAAGGTAAATACATATATATACAAATAAATGGGTAAATGATACAATAAAAAAATAAAAAAATACACGAGGAAGAAACACGTTAGTAATTCAAAGAGAAACCTAAACGAAAAGCGGGAAAATATTGTCTAACAAAAACACATATGAACACACACGTGGCTGTATACACAGAATGAGAGACAAAAAAGCAAATATTAAGAGGAAAATAAGAGAGAGAGAGAGAGAGAGAGAGAGAGAGAGAGAGAGAGAGAGAGAGAGAGAGAGAGAGAGAGAGAGAGAGAGAGAGAGAGAGAGAGAGAGAGGGGGGGGGGAGGGACGAGAGAAAGGAAGAAAAAAGCATAAAAGAGAAAAAAATATAGACGGTCAGTACAAGGGGTAATAGCGAGAACAGGAAAATACACAAAGAGACGAAAGACGCATGAAAGACATACGAAACAAAAGAAAAAAGAGACAAAACAGCGAGAGAACAGCAGCAAAAAAGACGAGAGAGAGAGAGAGGAGGGGAAAGCGCAACCCCAAAGTCGCGTCCTTCAAAGCGTTTCCCTCGGCATCGCAACGCCATCCACCTCTCCATATCTTCTGAGAAAAAAAGAAGAAAAAAAACGCGGAACCTGTTGAAGACCCATTCACGAGAGCCCTGAGGAAATTGGCCACCCAACTTCGGAGGAAATTAATGGATGAGGCAGACTTTGACGTCACGGCCAATGGGCTTAAAGTTTGAAGCTAGTGATTCTTAGTTGAGTTCTTAGAGCTAGGTCGTCGTGGAGACGAGATGGGGCGCGAGAGGGGGGGGGGGGTCATGAGGGAGAGGGAGAAAAGGGGGGACTCTTTGGAATGGGGGTGGGGGGGTCATAAATGTCTCCTTTGCTTTGCAATGTACGTGACTTTGCTGTAAGTTCCTCGTAGCCGCTTTAGATGCAGAGCTTAGGAGTGCTTTTTAATCTTTAAATCCTTTTCTATGCTTAAGCTTCCGAGCTCGTTCCGTTTAGCTTCCAAGTGCTTTTAAATTCATAACTCCGTTTGCCGGGAAGTGATGTTTGATCCATAATCCCTTTCTTTACTAGAAGGCTTTCACTCGCATCGCCTGCTATTTACAAGTGATCTTTCATTCATAATCTCCTCTCTGTACACGTAGGCTTTCATTCACGCACGTCTGTCCGAAAGTAATTTCCATTCATAGCACCACAGCATGCAAGGGATTTCTCTCTAACAGATACCTCTTCACAATCAATTCCCCATTCGTATCACTCAGCTCACACACGCACACGAGTAGGCTTCCACACACAAATTTTTGTTTTTATCCAGGCGGCTTCAAACCTCCCCCGCCCCCACCTAGAGCAGCTTCTCTGATCCTTCTGTACACTCTTTTCAATAAGACGATATCCTACATCCTCCCCATATAAACGCCGTTACCCTTTTAAGTTTTTTTTTTAATTCTGACTTCCTACCCCTCCACCTCCCTCCGTAGCACCTTCCCTCCCCCTCTCGTATCCTCCTTTCTTCCTTCAGACAACTTCCTACCCTCCCCTACCCCTTGCGCCTACCCAGCACCGCCCCTCACTCTTTTGCATTTTTCTTTTTTCATTCATCCTTTCTACTCCCTCCCCCTCCCTCCCTCCCTTCTGCATGGCACTGCATGGCCCACGGAATCCTCCCTTTAATCCCGCTTCCGTGTCACCTGCCTCTTTTCCGACAGCACATTACCTGCTGTGTTAGCGATGTTCACAGGCTTTTACCACGGCTGCTGGACACCTCGGGATGTTCAGTATCAACTTTCCGCCTACACTGCAGGTGCGCATGCAATCACCTCACAGGGAAAAGGGTTGGGCTTTTTATTCCAGTTTTTAATATATATATATATATATATATATATATATATATATATATATATATATATATATATATATATATATATATATATATATATATATATATATATATATATATATATATATATATACATATATATATATATATATATATATATATATATATATATATATATTTCTCACTCTTTTTTATCCATTTTTGTTATATACATATATATTTCTTTCTCTCTGCTTCCTCTTCGTTTCTTAGGCATAATCTCTTGGATGTGTGCACGTTAGTGTCTGTGATATGTTTTACGTACGGTATGTACAATGTAATGTCCCTTGAGGTTTTGCTCGAGGTAAAAAGCGGGGAAAAACGTCCTTACGTATATTTGTAAAGATATTTATTATGCATATATGCTGGAGCTATGAAAGGAATATTCCTGTAAAAATCTATATGCATTCTCATGTGCCTTTTTGTTGCTAGACAGTTTACTCTGCTTCTATTTTTGTTTGTTTGTATCCTTACATAGGTACTTTCAGCAGTAGAATATAGAGAGTAATGATTATGATAATGACGATAATGACGATGATCATGATAACAATGATGATGACCTGACGATGTTGATGTTGATGCTAATGATGCTAATGATGCTAATGATGATGATGATGATAATAATGATAAAAAAATAATGGTAATGATGATAATGACGATGTAGATGAAGATGATGACGATAATAATGATGATGATGATGATGATGATGATGATGATGATAATGATGATTATGATGATGATGATGATGATGATGATGAAGATGATGATGATGAGGAGGAGGAAATGGATGATAGTAATAATAAGCATAATAACAATAACAACAACAACAACAATAATAATAATAATAATAATAATAATAGTAGTAGTAGTAATAATAATAATAATAGTAATAATAATAACAATAATAGGAAGAAATAGAAGCGAAAAAGGAGAAAAAAACAATAAAAGAAAAAAAGGAAAAGGAGACCAGGAATAAAAGAGAAGAAGAAGAGGACGCAGACGAAGCAGAAGAAAGCGCGCGCCTGCGAGAGAGCGAAGCCTAAATACTTCTAAAGAGTGGCAGAGTTCGAGCGGCAGAAAATAAATGCTCAACACTCTCTCGCTCTCACACGCCGGCCGTGGCGCTGCGAAATGCAAATTGAATTTCCAGAAAAGGTGTGGGGGAGACGGGGGTAAAGGAGGGGGAGGGGGGAAGGAGTAAAAGAGGGGGAGGGGAGGAAGAGAGGAAGAAAGGAAAGAAGGAAGGAAGGAGAGGTGTAGTGAAGAAGAGAAGGAGAGAAGAGAGAGAGAGAGAGAGAGAGAGAGAGAGAGAGAGAGAGAGAGAGAGAGAGAGAGAGAGAGAGTGAGAGAGAGAGAGAGACAGAGAGAGAGAGAGAGAGAGAGAGACAGACAGACAGACAGAGAGAATCAGACAGACAGACACAGCCAGAGAGAATCAGACAGACAGACAGACAGAGAGAATCAGACAGACAGACACAGAGAGAGAATCAAACAGACAGACAGACAGAGAGAATCAGAGACAGACAGACAGACAGAGAGAATCAGAGCAAGAAACAGAGCAAGACACATGACTCGGAAAACTCTACCAACTCCCCCGACCCTCCCCGCTCCTGAGCCCCCCCCCCCCCGCCCCTCCCCCCGAGTGTGGCGTATCGCGGAAACTTCAGCCCCGCTCTCTGAAGACTTTGGCGACGCGCGGAAGATTAAAACAGTAGTTATTGATCTCCGGTCTCCCGTCATAAATATTAATCAGATGGGGTTTCTCGCGGATGTGGCAACGTCTTGGGATTTTCTCTTTCAAGGGCTGATGGAGGTTCTGGCATCATTTGTCGGTAAAGATATGTAAACAAGCACGAGATCTGGTGGTTCTCCGGCCCTTGGGATATTTATTAAATGCTAATGCCCATGAATAAACATGATGACATTTTTTCCCACAGATCTTTGACTGGAACTGAATTCCTTTTTTCTTTCTCTCACTACTTGTTTGTTTGTTTCATTTTTTCTTCTTCTTTCCTTTCCTTTTCTCTCCCTATCCTC
>NC_091578.1:23402152-23404652 GCF_042767895.1 Penaeus vannamei | reverse complement strand
GGGGAGGGGGAAGAGAAAGAACAATAGAAGAGGGGGAAAAAAGAGAGAGAGAGAGAGAGAGAGAGAGAGAGAGAGAGAGAGAGAGAGAGAGAGAGAGAGAGAGAGAGAGAGAGAGAGAGAGAGAGAGAGAGAGAGAGAGAGAGAGAGAGAGAGAGAGAGAGAGAGAGGGGGGGGGGGGCACAGTGGTTCGCAATAAAGGCGATAGTGTGGAGAGTGAATAAAGAGAGATAGAAAAAAAAGAAATGAAGAGAAAGGGAGACATGGAGAGTAAATACATATATAAGAAATTCATACGCTACCGGCAGTTTGCACGGTGCGGCTTGAAAGGGTCTTAAAACTTTCCTCTTTATATTCCAGTGAAAAAGAAAGAAAATAAAAGGAAGACAGAAAACGATATAAAAAGGAATAAAGGGACAAAATAAAAATGCGGCTTAAACTACAGGATAAATCCCATGATTACACTTCTCTCTAACCTGCACAAAAATGCATTTATATGTCGATGAGAGAAGGGAAGAGGGAGGGAGAGGGAAAGGACGTAGAATGAGAGAGAAAAGGGGGAGAGAGAGTGTGTAGAGGGAGAAGGAATTAGTAGAAGGGGAAAAGAGAGTGAGGGGAAATGTAGGAAAGGGATATGCGAAGGAAGGGGATATAGGATGGGAAGAAAGAGAAAGAGGGAGAAAAAGGGGAAAGGAGAGGCCGTTAAAAGGAGGAGGAAAAAGAGGAAGGGAGAATGAGAAAACGAAAAATGATCGCGAAGGGAGAAAATAGGAAGAGCAGGGAAGAGAAATAGACAAGAAAAAGGGGGAACAAAGGGAGATGAACGATTTAGAAATTGCCTGTATGCTGGCGAATGACGCTTTCAATTTTCCCTGGATGCTTTCTATCTGATTTAACTTGCCTTGCTGCTCTTCCGCAATGAACCTGACTGAAATATGTAGATGCGTTGTTCGTCTTTATGTCTGTCTGCGTGTACGTGTATGTGCGTGTGTGCAATGTGTGTGCGTGTGGGAGGGGGGATGTACAGCGCGTTTACACGGGAATAAATGCACAAATGTGTCTGCGTGTATATGCGAACTAACATTTTGCATAGATGACGGGATATTTCGAAATTTAATTTTATACGCACGTTTTCTGGCACTCCATCACAAGCTGAATTTACCTTTTACAAATCACGTAAACAGACACCCATCACCCCCGGTGTGTACACTTATATTATACATATTTATAGATATAGACATAAAAACATACATATATGCACGCCCGCTTTTTCTCCCTCGCCCACTCCCACACGTTTTCGTTATCTCTCTTCCCTTTTCTCTTTCTCTTTGTTCATATCGCTTTCTATTTGTTTTTTGTTTTTTGTCTCCTTCTATACCTTCCATATCATCTTTCACCCTCTTCCTTTCTCTGTAATATTCCATCTTATTTTTTCTCCTTGCATTCCTCCCTTCTCCCTTCTCTTCATTCTCTCTCTCCTCTCTTGATAATTTCCCTACTCACTTCTTTCCTTCTCTTTTCCATTCCTCTTTCTTCTCTTCATCCTATCCCCTCTTCCTTCTTTTTCTTCTCTCTTGATATTTTCCCTATCCTTTTCTTTCTCTTCCTCTAACCCTCCTTCTGTTCCATTCCTCTTCCATCTTTTCTTTACCACTTCCTCTTCTCCTCGTCCTCTTCCTCCCCTTCTTCTCCTTCACAAGTGAACGGTTTTGCGTCCATCGTAAGCTCCATCGTAAGGGCTATGCACGGTGCCTTCTCCGTTGCCTCTCCTGCCTCTACCTCCCCCACCCCTGCCTGAAGAGACCAGGAACGTCTCCCAGATATCTCGCAGCCACCTGGAGCAGCGAAACATACCTTACTCCTGCCTACTGCATGTGAGTGCATGCGTGTATTCATGCGTGCATGTATTTACATCCGTGAATGCACTGTGGTCCGCAGTGTGTGTGCGTCCTACTTCTCAACGCCTCAGTAGATGAGCGTAAGTTATTCATTCAGTGTTACACATAACACATGCACCCTCGCTCTCACTCTCTCCCTCGCCTGTGCCTGTGTGCCTACCTCAAGCAAGTTCTTGCCCCTTTGGCCCTTGTCGTCCACTCTCTTCCTCCCAACTCTCTCCCTTCCTCCCAACCCCCTCCCTTCCTCCCAACCCCCTCCCTTCCTCCCAACCCCCTCCCTTCCTCACAACTCTATCCCTTCCTCCCAACCCCCTCCCTTCCTCCCCAACCCCGTCCTCCCTTCCTCCCCCAACCCTCTCCCTTCCTCCCAACCCTCTCCCTTCCTCCCAACCCTCTCCCTTCCTCTCAACCCTCTCCCTTCCTCCCAACCCCCTCCCTTCCTCCCAACCCTCTCCCTTCCTCCCAACCCTCTCCCTTCCTCCCAACCCTCTCCCTTCCTCTCAACCCTCTCCCTTCCTCCTACCCCCTCCCCCTACCCAGTATTGCTGTCCCCCGATCACCCTGATCTGAACTATCTTCTCCTCGTCTAACAGTTTCCCCTCTTG
>NC_091578.1:23382152-23387152 GCF_042767895.1 Penaeus vannamei | reverse complement strand
GATATGTAAAGAAGGATTGGGATATTTGCGAGAGGGGGATAATACTAATGAGAAATGACGATATGGACAATGATAAGTGATAGCAGCAATGACAGTGGTGGTGACACCAACTAGCACGAGTCAGTGATAATGAGCAAAAAAATGTAAGAGCAATCAGCAAAGTAATACTAACAGTAATAATTGAAGCTATGATAGTACGAATCATATGCAACTCAATGAATTATATATGTATGTATATAACGATTACAAAAACAACTTAATTATATAACTCAAAACAATTATGATGATTACTAAACAATAAAAATTATAACAATAATGATAATAGCAAGAACAATCATCATCATTATCATCATCATCATCATCATCATCATCATCATCATCATCATCATCATCATCATCATCATCATCACTACAACCACCATCACCATAATAGCAATAAGAATTATCATACTAATCATAATAATAACCATCATCATCATCATCATCATCATCACTACAACCACCATCACCATAATAGCAATAAGAATTATCATACTAATCATAATAATAACCACCATCATCATCAATCAATCATCATCATCAGACTGACAACGGTGAATTAAGGAGGAGGATGACGCTGACAGTAAAAAGCAAAGGTAAACATTAAAAGAGCCAAACATGAAAGAAACAGACGGCAGCGCCCCAGAGCAAAGAAGACCCGAGTGAGGAGCAGCATCGCCATCCAGTGAAATCGAAGATCTACATCAATCCTAGGGAGAAAAAACAAAGAAAAAAACATTACATAAGCTACAGCCTCGATGTTGCAACACGCGATCCCGAGTACAAAAAGGGACGGCCAGCGCAGGAAAACAAAACAACACACAAATAACGGCCAACGAGAGCAAGACTTCCCCGTCCTTTCCAGAGCACACTGGGACACGACGCGATCTTCCAACAAACAACAGAAACAACCAATTCGTGTGTTTGTGTGTGCGTTCGTGCGAGTGTGCGGCGTGGGTCGAGGGTGTGTCCTGTTAGGCGGCCGGAGTGCGAGCGCGGGCGTGGTTCTCAAGGCCGCGGGATTCTATTTAAGGCCTTCGCGCTCGCTGGGAACTACCACTCGCTCGCTCGCCGCCGCCATGAAGTCCATTGTGAGTCCAGGCTTTTCCAGGGATCTGTTTGTGCGATTATATTGTTAGACAACCGTTGGTAGGTGTGTGTGTGTAGATCACACACACACACACACACACACACACACACACACACACACACACACACACACACACACACACACACACACACACACACACACACACACACACACACACACACACACACACACACACACACCATATATCTTATACAGGTGCATATTTCCACGCACAGTCTACATGCGTATAAGTGTCTGACGTGCAGTCTCGTTCCTCGACAGTGCCTGCTGCCTTTCGTGCTCGCCTCCGTCATGGGGGGCACCACCCTCCTGGGCGCACCTTACGCCGTAGCCCCCGCCGCCGTGGCCTACTCCAACGTGAACCTGAACGTGCCCGCGCCCGTGCCCGCCGGCGAGGCCCCCGCCCCCGAAGTGCTGGTCCAGCGCACGCCCGTCAAGGCGCTCGGCCGCCCCGTCATCTCCTACACTCCTCAGGTCACCGAGGTTCGCCCCGAGCTCAAGATCATCGAGAGGACCTACGACGTGGCCGTGCCCAAGCCCGTCTACGAGACCAAGGAGGTCACCCCCATCCAGCACAAGTACGTGCCTGAGCCCTACGCCGTGCCCCAGCCTGTCGCCGTGCCCCAGCCCTACGCCGTGCCACAGCCCTACCCCGTGCCCGTGCCCGTGCACGAGCAGGTCCACGTACAGCACCACGTTGCCGCCGCCCCCGCCGCCGTCACCTACGGCGCTGCCCACGGTGTCGTTGCCCACGGAGCTGTCGTCGGCGCTGCCCCACTTACCTACGGAGCTGGCCACGGAGCTGTCGTCGGCGCTGCCCCACTTACCTACGGAGCTGCCCATGGTGCTGTTATCGGTACCCCTCTCACCTACGGTGCCACCCACGCCGTTGTGGTCAAGAAGGATTAGGACGAGTGTGACCCGAGAGAGCGAGCGACGGCATGGAAGGAAGCAAGGGCCTGCGCAGAGAGGCGCTGCTTAGCCCGCACGAGGGAATTTCAGCGCAGTCTCTTCCAGGTTCGAACTTGGACATTTTGTGGTGATTTTTTTCCTCTAAAATTCTTTCAGAAATCAAAATAAACTATAAAGTATCTTCCAGCATATATTTGATTTACCAATCTTAAAAAATTAAATCGCTTTCCTGCCATGCAGATATATGTAAAAGCACATGCAAAATTGCATAAAGCCAAAAATCTATCAAATACACAATGAATTACAAATTATAAAAAAAACAAAGCTCGCATAGTTTATTTAAACTATTTTCATACTGATGAATAACTGATTATATATATATATATATATATATATATATATATATATATACATACATACATACATACATACATACATACATACATACATACATACATACATACATACATACATACATACTTACATACATACATACATACATACATACATACATACATACATACATACATACATACATACATACATACATACATACATACATACATACATACATACAAAGACATACAAAGACATACAAAGACATACAAAGACATACAAAGACAGAGAGAGAGAGAGAGAGAGAGAGAGAGAGAGAGAGAGAGAGAGAGAGAGAGAGAGAGAGAGAGAGAGAGGGAGAGAGAGAGAGAGAGAGAGAGATTATAGGTATATATATATATATATATATATATATAAATATATATATATAGATAGATAGATAGATAGATAGATAGATAGATAGATAGATAGATAGATAGATAGATAGATAGATAGATAGATAGATAGATATAAACATACACACATACATACACAAATCTATCTATCTATCTACCCATATATACCTATACATATATATACATATATATACTTATTTATATATATGCACACACACACACACACACACACACACACACACACACACACACACACACACACACATCAAATTCAAAAAGTTATAATAACAACTAGGTAAGAACAATTGGTAAGAACACACACACACACACACACACACACACACACACACACACACACACACACACACACATCAATTTAAAAAGTTATAATAACAACTAGGTAAGAACAACTAGGTAAGAACACACACACACACACACACACACACACACACACACACACACACACACACACACACACACACACACACACACACACACACACACACACACACACACACACACATATATATATATATATATATATATATATATATATATATATATATATGTAATATACATATATACATACATATATATATATATATATATATATATATATATATATATATATATATATATAATATACATATATACATATATATATATATTAACAACCCCCGAAGCATGAATGCTCCCTCTGAATGGATAGCGAATGTCAAGAGCCTTTATAATACATTTGCATTCAAAGGAAAAATTACTACAAACGTTTTATCTTGCACTCGACAATATTGTTTGCCACGTTTACTATCTAAATATATGCTACTAACATCTAATACTTCGATAGTAACATGAAACGGGAGAAATCTCATCCATTTATAATTGCAAACAGGAGAATTCGGATTACATGATACGTATACGAAAGCCCATTCTTTGACTTCCATTAGCGATATACACCCATTACATACGTTATCTAAATCTGTACATTTCTGTGCTAGACCTGTGCCCATTCTATTCATGTCTTTGTAGTTCATTAAAATCTAATTTTTCTGCCTAATTCACTTTATTATACAAATTTCTTCTACTTGATTAAACTATTCTATATGTACTAGTTTAGTAACCCTCAGTCTAGATGTACTCATCAATTAATCTATTAGTTCTTTCTTTCACATTGCTTTAATTGCTCTAGATCTATGATTCCCCTTTCGTCTTCCATCAAATGATCTAATGTTTGCTTCTCTCTCTCCCTCTGTTTTTCTTAGTCTCAGTCAGCGATTACCTTCTCTCTCACTTATATATATCAAACTCCCTTCCTCTTGCTCTCTCTATCTATACTCTCTCTCTCTCTCTCTCTCTCTCTCTCTCTCTCTCTCTCTCTCTCTCTCTCTCTCTCTCTCTCTCTCTCTCTCTCTCTCTCCCTCCCTCTCCCTTCTCTCTCCCTCTCTCCTTCGCTCTCCCTCTCTCTTTCCCTCTCTCCCTTCCTCTCCTTCTCTCCCCCTCCTTTCTCCCTCTTCCCTCCTCCCTCCTCTCTTCTTCCTCCCTCTTCTTCCTCCCTTCCCTCCCTCCCTCCTCCCTCCTCCCTCCCTCCCTCCCTCCCTCCTCCTCCTTCTCTCCCCTCCTCCTTCCCTCCTCCCCTCCTTCTCTTCCTCTCCCTCCCTCCTTCTCTCCCTCCCTCTCCTCCTCTTCCTTTCTCCTTCTCTCCTCTTCCCTCCTTCCTCTTCTCTCCTCCCTCCTCTTCTCTCCCTCCTTCCTTCTCTCCCTCCCCTCCTTCCGCTTCCCTCCTCCCTTCCTTCTCCCTCCCTTTTCCTTTCCCTCCCTCTCTCTCCTCCTCCCTCCTCCCTCCTCCCTCTCCCTCTCCCTCTCCCTCTCCCTCTCCCTCTCCCTCTCCCTCTCCCTCTCCCTCTCCCTCTCCCTCTCCCTCTCCCTCACGTGGAAAGGTTTCTCCCTTCTCCCCCTCCGCTGGCCAGGTAAGCTACACGAACAGGTCCTCTTACGCTACGACGCAAGTTTCTTCCCAAGTACCTGAAACAACGATAAAGCTCTTCCCCAAGTCTTTAACTTAAAAGCGTCTCATTAAGGCACAAGTCTGAACTCTCATAAGTTTAAGAGAAATATGAGTGTGAATTAATCATAAATTATATGTTAGACCGTATATCAAACATAATGTTGAAAGATAATATCAAATTCCAATTTACACAATGAAGAAAGAC
>NC_091578.1:23369652-23374652 GCF_042767895.1 Penaeus vannamei | reverse complement strand
TAATAATACACCTAATAAAGGATAAGCTAACAGATGTTCCTGGATGCAAGGAGCGGTCACCGAGGCATCAACCAGGGAGACGGCGTCCTCCAGAGAGACGACAAGACCAGCAACAATCGCCGACCAACTCGCTCATAAACAATACATATCTCGGGGCTGTCAATCACGGCAAGGGATAAGGGGACTTCCGTGGGTGGAAAAAGTCTCTTATCTCCCAGCTGCATATCGGAGACGCCAGCAGCTAATTACCTGGCATTAAGCTCGAGTCATGCTCTCCGTGCAGTGGTCAGCAGCAGAGTGCGGGTGTCAGGGCAGCGTGTCAGGAGGCGCCGGAGTGGGCGGGGTCGTCTGGACCTCCCGAGAAATAATCAGTTAGCTCCTGATGTTCGTTGGGACACGCGTAAAAAATAATAAAAAAAGCGACATGGGACTTCCAACTCTCGAGTTCTCTGGTGCGATAAGAGATAAAGAGAAAGGGAAGCAGAGGCGAGATCGGGGGAAATGAAGACATGTATGTGTATATGTGTATACACACACCCCTCCCCACCCCCCATATATATATATATATATATATATATATATATATATATATATATATATATATATATATATATATATATATATATATACACACACACGCATACATACACACGCACGCACGTACGCATACACACACGCACGCACGCACACACACACACACACACACACACACACACACACACACACACACACACACACACACACACACACACACACACACACACACACACATATATATATATATATATATATATATATATATATATAGAGAGAGAGAGAGAGAGAGAGAGAGAGAGAGAGATAGATAGAGAGAGAGAGAGAGAGAGAGAAAAGGTATCTATAAAAGGGTTGGCTGTCGATACGCGATACGACGATCTTGTCTCCGACGCCTCGAAGTGTAGCGATAATGGAAATTCCTGGTTTGTGCTTTGCCAGCCATTTGTTCCGGTTTGTTTTCGTTTTTTATGCTCTATGGGTCCGACATACTTTCTGCGCTACTGTTTCAGTATTTCCGCCGCACCCTTTACTCGGAGCATTCCATAACATATTCCATATCATCCTTTCATTAAAGACCACTCTATCAAGATTAAAACGAGAGGCCACTCCATAACGTAACCCGTTTTTATCAAGCTTTATAGTGTAATGACTGTCCCCACCGACCACCCCCCTTCTTCCTCTCAACGTTACTTACTCCTTCACCCATTAGCTCACTTTATCTCTTAATCTGCCTCTCATCAACCCCTAGTGAAGGGCAGTAGACCCAATCCTACATTTTTAATGGTCTATTCCCGACCCCTACCATTAAAAAAACATTCTAAGAATAAAAAATAGAAAAATGTTCAAAGTGAAGTCGGAAGAACTCAATAATGCTAAAAATTTGAAGGTCCCGTGTTCACAAGGGCGTTTTTTCTACATGTTATCTACTTGACTTTGCTCTTTGTCTACCGGAGGATTGACAGCCGAACACAATTAGCTTTTGTTTCACATTTTCCTGTTTTTCGGCGATAAGCAAAGTGCACACAAAACTGGAATCTCGGGTTCTCGATCATAAAATCAGTGGAAAGACAAAGTTTTTTTCGAGGCCTAACAAGACGCCATTTTCTTTATCAAAGATCAGCGATAAGCTGTTTCGAAAAAGAAAAGGTTAAATATATATAACTCTTTTGCAAATATCAAAATTCTATACATTAAAAAAGAGAAATCCAACAGAAAAGTGTGATAACAGTAAAACAGCAGCTACAACGACAGCAACAATAATAATAATAGTAACAATCATAATATTAATAATAATGATAATAATGACAATAACAGTAAAACTAATACTGACAGCAATAATAATGATATTAATGATAGCCACTACTGCAACTATCACTATTCCAGATAACTGCGGAAGGAGCGTTATTAGTAGCAAAAGTTAGTAGTAGTAATAGAAAAATAATATTAATGATAGTCATGATTATAATAATGATGATGATAATGATGATGGTAATGATAATGATAATAATAATGATAATAATAACAATAATAATAATAATAATAACAATAAAATAGCGATCATGATCATACAAATACTACCAAATTAATAACAAAAAAAGAACTGTAAACGATCACACAAAGAAACAAACATAGAAAAAATATAAAACAGAGAAACAATAATTTGCCTCACAAATAACGTAGAACGAATGAAAAAAAATCGAATTCTACATTATTTGTCTAATTAACCTTTTCATATCTAATCTAACAATACCTACGCCCCCCCCACACTTTTTAAAATCTTATCATTCATTCATCTTTCTTTCGCGTTTCTATATTTGTGTATTTGTTAAAAGAACGACGAAACTCTGACCGGTGCGTTAAAAGGACCCGAGATCGTATCGCTGCGCTTCGCTCGGATCACCGGTCATTTCCATTCTCGAATAACGTCTAAAAATACGGGTAAGGAAGGGGAAGAGAGGGGGAGGGGGGGGAGCAAAGGTAGGTGGAAGAGAGGGAGGGGGTATGGGTTAGGGAGAGATAGATAAGGGGCAAAAGTGGGGGAAGGAGGAGAAGGGGAGAGGGTATGGGAAGGAGAAAGAGGGGGTAAGGGTGGGGGAAGGAGGAAGGTAAATGGTAGGGGAAGGTGAGAGAAGGGGGGAGGACGGGGCAGGGGAAGATGGGGGATGGAGTATTGACTGGGAGGGGTAATAGAAGGGGTTGAGGAATAGAATAGATCAAGAAAAGAGGAATAGGAACTGGTAATCACGAAAGGGAGAGAGAAAGGGGGGAAGGGGGAGAGGTAATCAATTCTGGGGAGGAGTGAACTGGAGGAAGGAAGAGATTGTGGAGATATGATACTTGTTTGTTCTCGGGGTAACTTATTCGGGAGATAATTGAAAACTTACGAAGATAGATAGCTTCAAGTTTTTTTTTAAGTTAAGAGATAGCTTATCATTTAGAAACAAAAACTAAAAAGTTTATTCAATCTTCAAAGTATACACCCTTATCCTCTTCCCTTCTTCATAAGTGAGAGAAAAAAACATGAAAGACATGCACAAAAATCTGCCATGCACATTTTCCCCCTCCCTCCGGGTATACCCTACCCTCCCTCCTTACACCTTCGTACTCCTACCCACACCTCCCTCACCCACCCCTGTCCCTCTTCCCCTAGCACTTCCCTGATCCCCCCTCTCCTCCCCTCCCTACCAGTACCCCTTCCCAGCGCCCCCCCCCCCCCCCACACACACACACACAACCCAGCTACCTCTCATGCAGGTGTCGAGTCACGTGCAAAAGAGAGAGAGAAGCAGAGACGCCTTTCATGGAGGCTTCACACCGGGGCTTCTTTGGGCTTCCTCTCTCGCTCTCCACAGGGAATCCTCAGCTCAGCCGCCGCGCTCGGAATAATGCAGTTTTTCGTCTTTCTTTCTTTTTATTTCCATGCTCGCTGCGCTTAAAGGTGCGTGGTCATTATCTAGATAAATGCAGCATGTTGTTTATTGATGTACTACTCAGTTATCTGTTACTGCTTTGTTGTTATTATAACTGTTAATGTTAGCCTCATTTTCATGATAATAATAATAATCATTATCAATACCACAAAGATGATTTTCATCTATACCATGGTCCTCATCGTCATTGTCAGTATCGAGATTTCAAAAATCATAATATTTTTACAACTATAAGATTCAAAGTAAAGATTATTGATTTTCATGGCTTAGCACTTGCAAATGAACTTGTAAATGTAAAAAAAAAAAATCACTTTCACATTAACAGTACGGAAAATCAATAAAAGTGTTGGTAACAACTGCTATTCTCTTCTTTACTATCATTATTACTACCATTATTATTATTATTAATATCATTATTATAATTAATAGTAGTAACTTTAGTATTAGTACTATCATTATTATTATTACTATTACTATCATCACTATTATCATCATCGTTATCATTATTATTATTACTATTATCATTATTATTGGTCATATCGTTATCATTCTTATCATTATCGTTATCATTGGTATCATTATCATTCATTATCATTATCATCAAAATCATTATTATAATCACTATTTATCATTCTTATAACTTGCAGTTATTGTTCTTGTTATTACCATTATCATGATAATGGTAATTATCAATGTCAATTATTACCGTCTATCATTATCGTTACCACTAATATCATTACTATTTTCATCATCATTACTATTAGCATTACCATTGCCACTTGTTATTTTCATCAATACTATTACTGTTACTATTAACGCCATAATAATCATCATTATCACTATAATCATCATTACCATTATCTTAGTTATCATCATAATCATCATCATTATCATTATCATCATTACCAATATTATTATTTTCATTATCATCATTATGATTTTCATCACTACTACCATTATCATCGTTATCATCATCATTACTATCATTATCATTAATATCCTTATATTTGTTAATGTTGTTGTATCAATTATTATCACTACTATTATTAGCATAAGGATAAAAAGAAAAATAATATTAGTAATAATAGCAATAATAATAATAATAATGGTAATAATAATGATAATAACAATAATAATAACAATAGCAATGATGATGATAATAATAATAATAATAATAATAATAATAATAATAATAATAATAATAATAATAATAATAATAATAATAATAATGATAACAACAATAAAAACGACGACGACAACAACAATAATAACAACAAAAACAACAACAACAACAACAATCATAATAATAATAATGATAATAATAATAACAATAATAACATCGACAACAACAACAACAATGATGATAATAATGATAACAGTAATAACAATAATAATAATAATAATAATAATAATAATAATAATAATAATAATAATAATAATAATAATAATAATGATGATGATGATGATAATAATAATAATAACAATAATAACATCGACAACAACAACAACAATGATGATAATAATGATAACAGC
>NC_091578.1:23324462-23326962 GCF_042767895.1 Penaeus vannamei | reverse complement strand
ATGAAGAGGAGGAAGTGAAAGAAGAAGAGGAAGAGGTAGAAGAAGAAGAGGAGGAAGAAGAAAAGGAGAGAAAAACGAAAAAGGAAGAAGAAGGGAGGAGGAGGAGGAAGACGAGGCAGATGGGGAGGAGTGGGAAGAAAAGTGAAAGGAAGAGGAAAAGGAAAGGAAAGAAGAGGGACAGGAGAAGGTGAACGGAAAGGAAGAGGAGCTGAAGAAGAATGAGGTGGTGGTGGCGAAAACGGAGATGGAGGCGGAGGAGACGGGGGAGAAGAAGAGGAAGGAGGAGGAGGAGGAAGAGAAGGATGATGATGATGATGATGATGATGATGATGATGATGATGATGATGATGATGATGATGATGATGATGATGATGATGATGATGATGATGATGATGATGAGGGTGTGGTATCGGAAAAGAGGACTAAAAAAATACAGAATAAAAATGTAAATGATTTTAAAAAATATATAACAAAATAGGATGAGAGACGAAGCCTGAAAAAAGAAGACGAAGCGGAAACACCTCTCGCTCAGCAACGACGAAGGACCGGGCCGACGACGAGGCCGAGTCTGGGAGGCGGAACCAGAACCCCCCACCTCCCACCCATACATCCCCCCCGAAGGACACCATACGACAAGAGGACAAACTACGGACGAAATTAACAGGAAATAAGAATAAGAATACCGACACATGACGACGCAAGGGACACCGACGGGGCGAGGACGGGGCTGAGCACGGGCGCCGGAACCCGAGTCCCCGCCGAAGGAGCGACGACACTTTTTGCGTCTCGGGAGAGCTTGGTAAGGCTATCGCCGCCGCCGTCCGGTCGCTGGGTTGGGTGTCGCGTTGCCGCCTCCGCCGCCTCCTCTTGCCTCAGCTGTTTGTCCTCCTTTTCCCTTCATCTCTTGCTTCTCCTCATCCTCTTCCATCTCCTCTTGCTCTCTCCTTTCATAATTCTTTAACACCCTTTTAACAAGTCTGCCTCCATTTCCAGTTCCATCCATCTCTACCTCCATCTCCACCTCAACCACCCTCCTCCTTCCTCCACTTCTATTTCTTCTATCCTACTTCCCTTTCCTCTCCCCGTACCTCCACTTCCACCACCTCTTCCATCCTACTTACTCCTCTCCCAGGACCTCCACTTCCACCTCCTCTCCCATCCTACTTCCTCCTCTTCTTCCATCCTACTTCCCCCTCCTCTCCCAGGACCTCCACTTCCACCTCCTCTTCCATCCTACTCCCTCCTCTTCTTCCATCCTAATTCCTCCCCCTCCTCTCCCCGCACCTCCACTTCCACCTCCTCTCCCACCCCCTTCGCCTCGCTCACCGGGACAGCTGATCTCGACCCCGACCGCCGGATGTCCTGCTGCCCTGACGCGATCATTAATCGGCAGCGCTAAATGGAGCTGGTGTTTTTGTTATCGCGGAGAAAATCGGATCTCTGGGTGCTCCGTGTTTGTTTTGTTCTTGTTTGGTTTGTTCCCGAGGGGCAGAGAGAACGAGGGGAGAGGGAGGGTGAGAGGAGGGGGATGGGGGGGGGGGCTTTCCCACCTGTGTTGCATATCAGACGCCTAATCTCTTCACAACGCGGTGTCGCTGTATAATTGTTTCACATTATCTCTCGTTCTCTATCCAGACTCATCTTTCTCTTTCTCTTTTTTACAATCTCTGTCTGTCTGTCTGCCCGTCCGTGTGTGTGTGTGTGTGTGTGTGTGTGTGTGTGTGTGTGTGTGTGTGTGTGTGTGTGTGTGTGTGTGTGTGTGTGTGTGTGTGTGTGTGTGTGTGTCTGTCTCGGACACCCTTTCTTCCTCTTCCCTTTTCTCTCTCTGTTCCTGTCCTCTTTTCTTCTTCCATTGCCTGCCTCCCCTCCCTCTCTATCACTCTTCCTCTATCTATTTCACCCTTCTTTCCATCTGCAACATGACACTCACAGTCGAACCTCAGTCCGCGGAGACAACGAACCCAAGACAGAAAAAAAAAGAAAAACACCGCACATACGCTTCCATAACGACCCCCATTCAATCGTTCATTCTGTAGCAGTGACGGCCTACTTGCTGAACAGAGGGCTAGTCCCGGGCTACTCTGATGGCTATCTCCTTGATGGGAGCAACAGATATTCCCCCATCCCGTGCACATTGTGTTTGTTCAGCACAGGTAGTCTTATCCGGATAATCTTAAGAGGACTGTGGCGCCGGCTCGGGACGTGCGGGAATGCCATCTTCGGCCTCCGTTGGGCGCCCGATGGAGTATTCAAGCAGAGAAAGCAGAGGCGCGACGACTGCATTTCAAGTCGTCTCTAAAAAAGGGCTGCGCATTTTCCTCTCGGGCTTGTAGACGCGATGTTTTTGTTTGTTTTTGCTGAAGGGACGTAACGTAGATTCTAAACGTCCAAGCATTCGACGATGACAGAATCATTTGTCAACGGCGTACATTATAGGGAGAAAACAAAGAGCACTTGTCTGTCTAACCTGATACACCGGAGCGACACACACACATTCCTG
>NC_091578.1:23314462-23316962 GCF_042767895.1 Penaeus vannamei | reverse complement strand
GTATGCGTGTGTGTGTATGCGTGTGCGTGTGTATGCTAACGTGCATGTGTGCACGTGCACACATGTGTAAATATGTATCCGATGAACGTGTGTACGTCCGCAATTATGCGAGTGCGTATGTGAGCGAGAAGGGTATGGGTGAGTGTGCGCGCGTGCTCATTTTGCACAAACGCAGACATGTCCATCAACAATCACTTATTCGTACCCACATGAAGATGAATTGGCGGATTTAATAATTTACTGACTGATCAGTTGACGGATTGGTGATTGATTATCTAAATCATTGTGAAATCAGTTCCGGGTGGTGATTTAGTGGTGGACAGTTGGGATATGAAAGAGAGAGGGAGGGAGGGAGGGAGAGAGAGAGAGGGAGAGAGAGAGAGGGAGAGAGAGAGAGAGAGAGAGAGAGGGAGAGAGAGAGGGAGAGAGAGAGAGGGAGAGAGAGAGAGGGAGAGAGAGAGAGAGAGGGAGAGAGAGAGAGGGAGAGGGAGAGAGAGAGGGAGAGAGAGAGAGAGAGAGAGAGAGAGAGAGAGAGAGAGAGAGAGAGAGAGAGAGAGAGAGAGAGAGAGAGAGAGAGAGAAAGAAGAAAGAGAGAAAAGAGAGAAAGAGAGAGAGAGAGAGAGAGAGAGAGAGAGAGAGAGAGAGAGAGAGAGAGAGAGAGAGAGAGAGAGAGAGAGAGAGAGAGAGAAAGAAAGAGAGAAAGAAAGAGAGAGAGAGAGAGAGAGAGAGAGAGAGAGAGAGAGAGAGAGAGAGAGAGAGAGAGAGAGAGAGAGAGAGAGTTTAAATTACCAGGTTGATGTCGGATATAATAGCAGTAATAACTTCAAAAACAACAATGATAATAATAATGACAACAGCAGCAATTATCCATTCCAAAAAAAAATCCCCTATATTCGAAAGGGCACCACAATCCCTCCCCTCCCCCCCAAAAAAGAAAACAAAATATACTGCCATTGATAAATAAACACAAATGAATAACACAAATGAATAAATAATAACAAAACCAAAAATATAACAATAAAAAGAAAAAAGAAAAACACTAACACATAAACCCAAATGAACAACATAAATGCACAAACAACAACAAAGCCAAAAAAGCACAAAGGCCCCCGTACGCCACCACGTGCGCTTCTCCCTGGCCTTACAAGGAGCGGCCGGAACCCCGAAGCCCGAGCCACGACCCGGGCGACGGCAGGAGATCGACGTGCCTGTTGAGTGAGCCACAAGCCCCCGCCGGCCGTCCTCGTCGCCGGTGCCGCTAAATAAATCATTTCGAAATCATTGCCTTGTGAGAGGACTGGTCTGCAAACGTGTTGGGGGGGGGGGGGCGAGGGGAGAGAGGGAGGGAGGGAGGGGCAAGAGAAGAGGAAGGGAAGGGAGGGACGGAAAGAACGAAGGCTGGAGGGATGACGGGAGGGGCAAGGAAAGAAGGAAGGGAAGGGAGGGACAGAAAGAACGAAGGCTAAAGGGAGGTAAAGGCAAGAGAAGGGAAGTGGAGGGACGGAAAAAGCGAAGGTAGAGGGAGGGAGGGATGGGAGGGACGGAAAGAATAAAGGCTGGATGGAGGAGAGGGCAAAGGAAGAGGAAGGGAAAGGAGGGACGGTGGAAAATGGAAAGGAAGGTGGAGAGGGAGGACAAGAGAGTATGAAGGACAGGAGAATGGAAAGGGAAAAGGAGGAAAAGAGGAGGGGAAGGAAAGAAGAGATGGAGGGAACGGAGGCAGAAGGGAGCGAAAAAAAACTTTGAGCCTCGTCTAAAAAAATACTAAGTAACATTCTTGTTTAACTGGTTATCAGTATTACTTCAAGGGAAACCTGGAATAAACATCAATTAAATTAATGAGAATAATATACAACTACATTTAAGCAGATTAATAGGCATTAAATAAATAATCAAACAAAAAATAAGCAGACAGACTAAGGAAAGTAAGGGGAGAGAGAGAGAGAGAGAGAGAGAGAGAGAGAGAGAGAGGGAGAGAGAGAGAGAGAGAGAGAGAGAGAGAGAGAGAGAGAGAGAGAGAGAGAGAGAGAGAGAGAGAGAAACACATTTATCCTCTCCAAACCCGACATCAAGCAAAGGATAATGAAAAGTAAATCAACCTGGGACAGAGAGAGAGACAGAGAGTTCAGAAGTCAAAGGTCAACCTCGCACGGGTCCAAAATGGAGAGGAAAAAAGACCTAATCGCGGGCCATTTCTTCCATTTGCAGGACCGAAGACCGTCGACACTCTACTTTAAAATACTTCGCAGGGTGAAAAGTAGGATCTACGCTGCCTTATCTGACACGCCGGATAAGATGGACGGAGAGGAACTATTTCTCCCACTTATCCGGACACGCTGGAAACGTACAGTTGTAAGAAAAGGAGAAAAAAGATGAGTGAAGGTTAATTTGGCTAATCGACCCGTGAAACGTTGGTAATTTACGCTTGCTCTCTCTCTCATTTTCTCTCCTTCGCTCTCTCTCTCTCTCGCTGTTTCTCTTACTCTTCCTCCCTTTCTTC
>NC_091578.1:23304462-23309462 GCF_042767895.1 Penaeus vannamei | reverse complement strand
TGTTGTTGTTGTTTTTGCCTCTTTTATTATGTGGGATACAACGATTGCTTGTTTAGTCTACCATATGAAAAAATATAGTAAATAATAAAGTAACCAATAGCAACACAAAATCATGAAATCTTTACTTAAGAAAAGAAAAGAAAAATATAGTCATTGATATAGCAGCCTCAATATCTGCTAAATATTGATTTTAATTCCCCGTATTGGTGGTGATGGTGATGATGATGATGATGATATTCACATTAGAAAAATAAACAATTATCCCTATCAAAATCATAAAACAATATACAACAAACAATAACATATGCAAAGTATAAAGCTTGGTACCTCTATCACCCTTGCTAACATAGGATTTCTAACCATGATGAAAATTTTAAAAGCGCGGGAAATGATAAAGACAAAGATGAAAATACAAAAACGAAAAAACGTCCACCATTTTGCTCCTAACCTCTGCACCTACATCAACTTCCTCCGCGAAAACACGACTGTTAATAATGATAAAAGACAAAAGGGAAAAGATTTATTTTGTTCTTTTCATAAATCGTTAAAAAACAGCCACTTTTCCCGCCAAATCTCTCTTTCAATTTCCCGCGCTCGCCCCTGTGGCCCCCTGGCGGGAGCCTAATGAAGCCGCCATATTCGACTCAACCCTTTTCCTTCTGAGTAATTAGCCTGAAATGGAATTATAAGATTTTATAGAGTAAGGGAGATTAGATTACGTTATAAATATATATGTAAACTTATAATCATGATATATGTAAATGCTACACGGGGTCGATGTGTGTAGGATGAAAAAAATGTTGCCTTGCATGCTCAAACATGTTCATTATGATCTATCTTCCTTTTTTGGACCGTCGGGGCGTTGGTTGTTAATGACATAAATGGACAGCAATATCAAATAAAAGAGGGCGAAAACCTTGCTTAGAGTGTTGATTATCGTATCTTCAAACTTTTTTTTACACGATACGTGAGAGAATCTAAATAAAACTTTATATATGATTTTCTACTTTAGGATGCCGAAGATGATTAGTATTAATAAATAAATTCACCTGACACCTGCTAGATACCAACCTGAGTTATCCTTTTCACCCGAAAAATAATTGTTTAATAATCTTATTGGGGTTATTGGTGTGGTGGTGATGATGCCGCGAAACGCAAGACAGACTCATTAATTATAACAGCATTCGTCATAATGACCATGGTGAAGAGGAGGGTTGTGATGATGATGATGATGATGATGATGACTTTGATGTGATGGTGATGACTTTGATGATGATGGTGATGACTTTGATGATGACGATGATGATGATATTGATGATGATGATGATATTGATGATGATAATATTGATCATAATGATAATGATGATGATGATGAGGAGGAGGGGGGTGACATTACTAGATAATGATGAAGATGAGGATTATGATGATGACATGGATGAGGATAATGATAATTTTAGTAAATAACCCTAATATAATATACATCAAATTGTTTTACTATATATACACCAACGTATTTGCTTCTTTGAAATCTGCAGGAAACTGATGAGCCAGTAGGTTCCTTCTCGAATTCAAATACACTTGCATGGCGCGTGCAAAGGCCTCTGTAACCTTACCTGTAATGGCGTGTTAACCTCTCCGTTGTCATGGCTAAGTCTATTAAAACTCTCATATATAACTTTAGCAGAAACGGCTTAATTGCTTTTCGCAGCCCATACTATGGCCGCCTGGGAACACCAGATACGGTTTTTGCTATCGGCTATTAAATCGGCTCAAAGTCCGATCTACACACACACACACACACACACACACACACACGCACGCACACACACACACGCACACACACACACGCACACACACACACACACACACACGAACACACACACAAACACACATATGTATGAAAACAATAATATATTTTCTTAGATTTCAAAGAACGAGCTACCGCGAATTTTCTCACTGACGTGCTCTTGATATTTTCTTTCATTACTTAAAATTGCATATTCCTCATAAAATACTCTTACATTATATGAAGAATGATAAAAGCGAGTGACATAACAAATACCGATATACCCCCAGAAAGCCAACATAAACTATGATGATCAAAATTATTACAATCAGTATCCCCCTGTATCCCCTTAATTCAAAACGCATTCCTCTTCTATAAACAGGTAAACCAAAAGCACCAAAACCCATGCTGAAACTCCTATCAATTCTTTCCCTCCCGGAAACCCTCAACCACACTCACGCAACTCCCCTCTCCCCCACCGTTTCCCCTCGCCCCGTACTCTTACCCGGCATCCAAATGAATAATTGCCTCCCTCCCCCTACACCCACTCCCCTTTTACCTTAAGAAAAAAAAGAAAGAAAAAAAAACACGAAGAAGTGAAAAGAAAAAAAAATGGCCGAAACGTCTCTCCGAATCAAGGTCCGCCAACGAGCATTAATTTCCGCGGCGCCGTCGGTTGTTTTCGCGGCACACTCGCCCGGGCTTGTTCCACAATGCACGGGGATCGCAGTGCTCATTACCGCTTTTATTTATCGCCTCGGCCTTCTGGCGCTTACAAAAGACCGGTGACACGGAGTCGTTTATCATTACGAGGGAGAACTTACACTCCTAAAAATTTCTGGTCTCTCGTTAAAGGGAGGGAAGGAGGAGAAGAAATGCTTTTAATGCCCTTGCAAGGGAGGGTAGAGAGGTAGGGGAGGGGAGGGGAGGGAGCGGGGAGGGGGAGAGAGAGGGAGAGGGAGAGGGAGAGGGAGAGGAGGGGAGAGAGAGAGGAGAGGGGAGAGGGAGAGGGAGAGGGAGAGGGAGAGGAGGAGGTGGGGGAGAGAGAGAGAGAGAGAGAGAAAGAGAGAGAGAGAGAGAGGGAGGGAGGGAGGGCGAGAGAGAGAAGAGAAGGGAGATGAGAATGAGAGGAATAACGGAAGAGAAGAGAGAGTAAAAGAGGTGAGAAGGGAGAAGAAAATGAGAAAGATATGGAAAGAGAAGAGAAAGAGAGAGAGCATTACTCAAAATCTGCAAGACTCGTTTATAATCATGTGTTAAAAGCTTAGGTTTTGCTGACATTTATTCTTTGGGCTTGTCTTGTTTAAGTGGCCAAGCCCTGGCAAGCATGTATCCTTCTTTTTCTTCCTCTCGCCATCTTTCTATCTTTTTTTCATTTTCTCTTTTTCCACTTATTCATCCGTGTACTTTCTTCCTCTTTCTTCCCCTCCGTTTCTCCCTCATTAGCCAAACTCCATAAAACCTACTTAAACCTTCACTCCAGTCGCTTGTGTGCTAAACCTCTTTCCCACAACCCTCCAACCCCTTCCAACACTCCTCCTTCTCTACACCCTACAACCTTTACCCTACAGCCTACACCCTTCTCCTCATCCTCACCTCCTCCCTCCCCTCCCAGACACTTCACTTCATGATTTACAGCCTCATAAAAACGACATTCTCCAAACAAGATGTCAAATTTCAATATGGAACAGCAGTTTCGCGTGGTTCTCTGGTATTATGCATCCCCCAGGTGCGCTTAAGCTTCTTGGTACCATTCAGTTTTAAATATAGGTTTTCTTCCGCCATTATCATTACCTTTTTATCTTACTTCTATTTCTACAGCTGCTTCTTCCGATACTTTTTCGTTTCTTTCTGCTGCTGCTAATTCTACTACAGCACCAACAACGACAACGACTACTACTACAGCTACTTTTACTACTGTCACTACTGCTTCTACTGCTGTTTCTGTTGCTGCTGCTAGTGTTGTTAAAGTTGTTATAACTGACACTACTACTGTTATCAATACTACTCGTACTACAACTGCCACTACTACCACTCCCACTTCTGTCGCTGCTACTTCGCCTTATGCGCTGAGAGCTGATTCGGGACCAAGTCGTATGCATGCCTGGCAAATCATTTACCTAAAGAAATAACAATTAAATGAAGCTGACAAATTCAAATTAGCGAATCGATATGCAAATAAGGTCCCAAATCATCCCCGAAAATATACAAGACAAGCAATTAGCCTTGATGAGCGCTGCGCATGAGTAAAGCATTGGTTATTAAACATTTATTCAATATTTATATTCTCAGCAATCTCTGCGAACTCCCAGACGTGTATCGAATACTTCCAATATTGTATCACCTTTGATTGCAGATGCGCTTTAAATCAACAGGTGTTTATCTGTATTCTTATGTACTTCTGTAATCTAAATTTACTCCATGTCTACCACACATCTGGTGAACTGTACCGAGGTTAATATTTTTTTCTCTGTCACATAAATAAACAGTGATTTAGTGATTTTTTTACCTTCGTTACTTTCTTTACAATACCTTCAAGACTCTACATCATACCAATTCAACAGATTGCGCCAATGCTTACATACGCGTATGTCTTCGAATACGACGCTTAAAAAACTAATTTCCATAAAGAAGTCTCTCCAAACAGATAATTTTCACTTCACAAATTTACTCTCCCATGACAAATACACACAACATAGCGTCCTCCAACAAAGCGCGTGCCAATATATATCTTTCCTCGGTTGCAGTGTTATTAAAAGGCTTTAATCTCTGTCCATGTTTACTCAAGCACTCTGTCATTAGTCGGGTTCTATAACCACCCTCCATAACCTGGCAGTAACAATATCTCTCGGTTATTATTACCTCTTCTTACCTCCTACCGACCTCTTCAGACGTGTACAAAAGACTTCTCAACTCCCCTTTGGAACAACCTTCTGGAATTAGGGTCATTTGTTCTCCCCTTTCCACCGTTCAACTAGTTTGTTCCTCTGTCTATAATTTGTTTGCTCCTTTCTTCAGTGTTTTGTTTCTTTCCTCTTATTCCGTTATTTTCTTTCGATCAATATTTTTAAGTCAACACTCTCCTGAATTATTTTATAAATTCCTCCTTTTCTTCAAGAATGATTCACAACTCATCTATTTTGGGGATTTATCCTACTCGTAATTAATACCATCTTTCTTGGCCTGTAAATGATCACTAAATCCATGAATATCC
>NC_091578.1:23291962-23301962 GCF_042767895.1 Penaeus vannamei | reverse complement strand
TATGATGATGATAATGATGATGATAACAATAATACTAATATCATCATAATCATCAACAATAATCATCACAAACAAAACGAACAAAGCTAGATAAATATCACACAGCCGTCGGCGCTGCGGTGCACATCGTGTCGAGCGTAGTCCGGTCTATCATCAATACGGTCAAAAAACGGCCCAAAAAATTACGTCCTATCAAACGCAAGCCTCTTATTATGTCTCATTAAATACAAGCGTTTTATCAACGTCTTATTAAGTACAAGTAAAACACAAGTCCTTCCCATATATAAAAACTTAATTCCCGTCGTCTCAAAATGCCCCATTACGTAAAGTGTCTGTTCCTATTTCCGCCTTGGGTTATAAGTCATATTAACATTGCATGCTGTTGTTAAGGTATATAATTCACGTTGTTTATAAACCGTATTCGTGGTCATAATTCTCGGTAAACCTTTAATGAAATGAGGAACGGCATTTAAGTAGCCAAGGAAGAATGTCTAAAACGAGATAATATTCGATTTTTTTCGTAATTCTAGTACACGAAAATGCACGACGGATTTTCGTTTATACCGCGGCTCTCGCTCGCATTAACCTTCCTTTACGTTAGGTCGTCAGTTCCGTCCTTTTATGTTTTTGTTTGTTTGTCTTCGGTTTTTAATTACAGAAACATTTTCTTTCACATGTTCATTTTTTATCACTTTCTTCCTCCTATCTTCATTATAATAAATCGACAACAAACAATAATCAACCATATTATTATATTTTATAATGATAATGGTTGAACAGTAATGATAGCAATGAAAAATTACTATAATAATTATATAATGAAAATAATTTTCAATGCGGTATTCTCTTATAAATATAATTATTACCACATTCCTTCGCGCCTCCTGGGGAAAAAATCAACTCAAACTTTTTCTCAGAACAGGGTAATAGTGAAATCAAATCTTCTACCCTATCCCATTATAGAAAAAGTGTGTTAACTACAAATAATTACAGAACAATTACTTTCCTAAAAAGGAAATTCGATACCGTAAAAGTACCTGAGCGGTTAAGAAAAAATGAGAAAAAATGACAGAGTGGAAAAAAAACAGAGAAAATCAATAGAAAAGAAAAGTGAAAACAAATAACAATGCGAGAAACGGTAGAAAACATATCTGGAATTTATATCAAATCCGTTAATCTGCGACCGTCCACCGACCCGTCCATCTCTCCCTCCCTCGATCTACCGGACTCTGCAACGCCGGTAATTGCACGGAAATTGCACCCGCCGCTGTTCGCTGACCGTGCGGATAGGAATCAGAAGTGACTGCCAGTCAGATGAAGTTGACGATTAAGCGAACACCGCTTGGTAGTTCCGTGGTTGCGAATTCCTTTTTTCTCATTTTCTGGATTTTATTTTGTGTGTTTGTTCTTTGTTTTGCTTTGCGTGTTTGTTAGTTTAAGCAGAAACTCAATTAGTATTTTTATTCTTATATAAAGGTCTAGCACTTCTTAATCCTCATGTTATTAAACAATAGCCAATTGGCTAAATGCTCTAAAATGGTGTTAATTATAATATTTTGGGCACCAACTGTTTTTGACAAAGCGATAATTACCTACCCCTTGTTGGGTTAAACTACATAAATATATGCTATTCAAATGGATATTGTAATGATTACTGACTACCTAATTAGTATTAACATATTTCCCTTACCTAATTGGCTTTAACATAATTAACCACCCACGTTAATTGAACAGCACTACTCAACCAAATGAATTTTAACAACACTTTACCTGTCTAGCTGGCTTTCACGGAATCTAAAGATTACGGATGAAAATGACAATTATTTCGTTTTTTTTTTGCCTTACAATCAGTCAATTAACAATTAGGTTATTGAAACCACACATGGTATTGTAAATTCTAGATGCTATACACATAATGCACATATTACTGAGATACAAAACACAATACACCTACAGCATTTACACAACGCACACACAATTTACGTAAAACATACATACAATCTACAGCATACACAATACCCAGAGATGCAATATGCACACCAACACCCAATGCTGAAATAGCGACGCACAATACCCAGCCACACTCCACCTCCGAACCCAGCCTTCACACGCCGCGCAATCTACACAGACAAGGAGAACACGCTTTTTTCTTCCTCTTTTATCATTATTATCAAATTCCCAAAATCAAGAACAACACCGCGAGCAATTTACGCGCTTCATCACCGTGATGCTCATTTGCATATTCGCAAGACGGGTTGTAACGTCTTGATTTATTCGCCGAGGAAGGGAGTTGATGGGCGAGGTGGGCGCCGCGTGAGAGGGGCGCGGGCGGCGTTTACGTTGCTTTTATGAAAAGGATCCACCAGCTGATAAAAAGGATGGATATGAAAATGCATGCGCCATCTTTTACCTTTTTTTCGTCTATTCATGTTTTTACCTCGTTTTTGCTCGCCCTTATTCTTTTGTTGCTCTTTCTCTCTTTTATGTTGCACATGCTTTTCAGGTTATCGCCATGCCCTTTCCTTTCTTTTTATCATCTTGCTGTACATGGTCATTCAATTTTCAGTGTGACAGACCAGAACCTTTCTATAAAATGTGCCATCCCGTCTCCCTCCTCCTTAAAAATGTATATATATATATATATTTCATTTATAAGCAAAAAATCGGGAGTTGGGGTAAAAATAACGCCAATAATGTTTTGAATAACGTGCAAAACCAGAAGAATAAAAAAAAGTTCCTGGAAAATATTAAAGACTGTTAAAATAGCAATAGAGCGTGAAAAAACATCAAACATTCATTAAAACACATAAAGGACAGAAAAACGAAAACACGAGAAATTTGCGAATTCCCGATTCAAAACCAGAGGAATAAAATGCGTTTCTAAAAAAAGAAAAAAAGGTAAACAAAAATCATCAAAACGTAGAAAAAAGGAGGAAAACGAAAACCCAAGAAATTTGCGGCGACTCCGCATCCCCGATTCCTCACTCCACACAAACACTGGAGGCGCGAAGGTGAGAGCCATTTACCCACAAGCAGTTAACACGTGACGGGCTCAGCAGGAGGCCGGGGCGGTGGCCACACACTCGAGACACTGCAGGTGGTTGATTGTTCCACCTGTGACGTCATTAACCCTACCTATGACGTCATAATCTTACTCGTGCCGCCATTACTCTACTTTAAAGTTGTCTTACTTACGACGCTTGTCTGCCTCCTTTCCCCCTTCAAAGCCTCATGAAGTTTACATTCTGAGAATCGCGACTTCGATATATAATCGCTGTACAATGCAAAATGGCGTCACGAGCCGGAATAAGTCACGTGATTTTATTGTCTTTTTCGATAACTCGCCTTCACGGGGGGCGTGAGGCGGGGGCGGGGAGGATTCCAGAAAAGTGCAAGGTGCCGAAGGGGGGTTCGGTCGTAAAAGGCCAGATGGATCGCTTTTCATGAATACAAATCGAAAATCTATAGAACTTCTTTGATGGATTTGGGCCAATGGTTTTCTTTCATAACCTATAAACAACATCCATGGGTATGTGTCTCGAGAAGAAACATTATGGTTTTAGGAAAGTCGCGATTGAATAAAACCCCTCGTGATCAAACCCAGTACCGAAAGTTGAAATTTCATAATAAAAAATCCCTGGTCACAAACAATTAATCCAAACGGCGAAAAACAAGCCCGCCACCCACACCAAACAATGCCCAAAGACCACCCATTTCGAACGCCCAAAAAAAGACAACAAAGCAAAGCAACCCACAAAAGAAAAACAAAACCAGTGCGCCATTCCTCATTCTGAACCAACACGATTCTGGAAGAGGGATGCGGTACATCCGAGGGAGGAAAAAATTGCGGAAATGTTTATTACTCTGGCTCATTAGCGCCAACACCACATCGGTCCGCCATTAATCATCGGGGCAGAGACAACGGCCGCTCCAAGCCGGGGTTCTACCAAGTTAAATTGTCCCGTCGAGGAGGATCTGGGTCTGTTTGTTTGTTTATCTCCTTTTCTTGCATTCATTTTTTTCTGTTTTCTTTAATTGCCTAACTTTATTTCGTCTGTTTATAATATTTTGACTTGAGCTTCTACGTTTGTTTTCTGTTTCCTCCTCTTCTAGCTTTCCTTCGTATTCACCTTCCCGCCATTCTCTTATCATTCTTCTCCGCCGCTTCTTCGATTCAAGCCTCTTCTTTCATCGTCCGTTTCTCTTCTTCTCCTTCTATTTCCCCCCTCTCCCTCTCCATACCACCGTCCTCCTCCCTTTCTCCCCTTATCCTCCTCCCCTTTCCCCCACCACAGCACACGACCTGATCCCAGTATCCCCGAGCGAGCACAGACGAGGCTGGCGAGTGCCCTGGCCGACGTCCTCGACCTGATCCCGACGATACGCACGCGAGGTTCTCCCTGAATAAGATGGATAACGCGCGCTGTCACAACTCGTATGCAAATATCTAAATGACCACACTGTCTTCCGTGATTAGAGCGCCGTCAGCCTCTTCGTCGCTGGATTTCTAAATGTTTTTTCTTTATCGCTAAATCTGGTAAAATTCTAAGCTGAGTTGTTTTTATATATTTGGTGGGTAGTGATTTTGTTCCTCGGTATGAAATGTTTTTTCTCTATTTTCCTAAAACTAGAACACCTGTTATGCATATTTTTTTTTTTTTTTTATTCAATGTAATATTTATGCGAACATGTCCTCATCCGAACTTTAGGACATACATACATACATACAATCCTACATACAAACATACATACATTCATACATACATACATGCATTAATTCATTCATTCATACATACATACATACATAAATACATTCATTCATACATACATACATAAATATATACAGACACATATGCATACATATATATATTCACTGCAATTGTTTATGTGCCTTACCAAAGTGTTAGACCCTAAAATAATCATATATACTATACATAGATTAACTTACATTTTTATTACAAACGAAAGTGCATACATAAACTCAGAATTTCATCAACAACAATTTCCTATCACTCAAACATTCTATCACAAGTAACTGCCCATTTATCATAGTCTTCTGCATTTCCAATTCCAATTGTGCGAACCTGTCCAGCCTTCTAGTTGATGTCTCACGCTGAATGGACGCCGTTTTAAGGAATCTAAATATCAAGCAGGAAACTGTATTTTGACCATCCCGACAACTCGACTTGCACGGAGATGAAACCCGGCATGTGTATTACTTAGGACCCAACAGCTGGCCAAGTGTGAAGGTCATTTGGTGCGCGGTTCTGGGCAGCCAAAGAACGAAAACCGGAAAATGCAGAATAATCGTTATATCTTCCAACGCGACTGGAAATGAGAGACCAACGTTATGTAACAAAGGGAAAGGGAAATTATGTTTCGTTTAAGACACAATTCTATGTGGATGTGTGGATGCGCAATTCGATTATTTCGATTGTTAGTACACTATATCATCACCACATAAAGCGTTGCAGTAGTCGGTACCTTATTATCACTATTATCATTATTATCATTATTGCTATCATAATCACCATCATCATTATGAAATTAGTGATGACCACAACGATAAGCATATAAAAATGGTGACAGCAGCATTAAATTGTGACAATAACCATGCCAATAAAGAAATAATATTAAACTACCACTAAAAAACAAAAGGCAGCCGCCGCGCCATCTTGGCAAATCCTCACCCGCGTGCAAGACGATCGCCGAACCCGGGGCGTGTCTCCGCCCGTCCCCTCCCGATTTCAGATGGCGAATTAAAACCGTTTGGAAATACGTCATACACGATTTGCATTAAGCTCGCGGCGTCCTTCAAAGCCCGCCCGAATATAAAGCAACGCCATCAAAGGGCGGCCGACTGCGCCCTCCGTCTGCGCTGGCCCATGTACTTCCTGTTCGTATGTGTGTACCCTTGTATACTCCTGCAGGTACATAAGGTATCGGGACGCTGAGCTGTGTGTGAGAGTATGTCAATGTGTCGGGGGATTTTACTGCAATCATTAGTATCATTATGGTTATCATTATTTTCTTTTTTATCTTATGATTATTTTGTTAGTGATATCTTTATTTCAGCTTTGGCTTTTACTATATATATATATATATATATATATATATATATATATATATATATATATATATATATATATATTTATTTATTTATTTATTTATTTATTTATTTATTTTTATCTACTCCATGATTCTATTTTCATCTATAAAATTAAGTTCAGTTGATTTTAATTATCCGCAACCGCAGACAGCAACCCGGCTGCACAACACGGATAGCCTGGTCTTTGCATCCGGGAGACTACACATATTCAATTTACCGCTGCCAACGTCAATATATACAACGCTTAGAACATGAAAATAACTGACATCAATGCAACATCCAGAAAAATGCATGAAAGCGAATGACAGACATCACAATACTAAAATGAATCATAAAATACAAGCACAATCAAAATCAACGATAACAACTAACAAATTCATTTAAATTCCACAGCCACGATACAGACCTTCCGCTCGCTAAGGTCACACACAGAATAATTATTCGCAAGGGTCACTTCCTGTGGAATTGGCCAAATATGGTTGCGGAATTCATGTCAGCCTCGTCGTGCTTCACTGCCCACTTTCGCGCTGCGGGACGCCGGAAATTGCCATGACCCCTTTGGCTAAAGCATGAACATTCGTATGCTCTGCGTGCATAGGCTTCCATCTCTCTTTTTTTCTTCTCTCTGTCTGTTTGTATCTTTCTCTGTCACTTTCTTGCTCTTCCTCATTCCTTCGTTTCTTTCATCTCCATCCCTCTGTGCCAAAGTTTCTATTAAGCGCAGTAACAAGTGCCCACAAGATTCCCTACCACTTTTTCTGCAAGATATTAAGGAATGATACCGACGTAGGTCATTTTCCTTTTATCGGCTCCTTATTTTTATTGTTGTCTACTTATTCTATTTTCCGCTGTCTATATTACATTATTTAGTCATAACCAGTTCATAGCTAAAAGTAAAACAGCAGAATAAAGATATTCCAAAAAATACACATTTTCGGTTCATGTCAAAGTTCACTGACCCTTATTCTTTCGACATAACATTTTGTAACTGCATACATTCTGATGTTATATGAATAGACTGCGAATCGGGTCTCATATCCTGGACACATCTTAGGCCTATGGAAGTTGCAATCCAGCCCTCCCACCCTTCTTTTTTCTCTTGTACTTCCCCATCTATTTTTATTTCTGTTTCCATCTTACCCTCCCTCTTGAGAATGAAAGAGAGAGAGAGAGAGAGAGAGAGAGAGAGAGAGAGAGAGAGAGAGAGAGAGAGAGAGAGAGAGAGAGAGAGAGAGAGAGAGAGAGAGAGAGAGAGAGAGAGAGAGGGGGGGGGAGGGGAGAGAGAGAAAGGGAAAGAGAAAGAGAGAGAGGAGGGGAAAGAGAGAGAGAGAGAGAAAGGGAAAGAGAAAATGAGAGAGTGAAATGAAAAAAATAGATAGATAGTTATACAGATAAATACCCAGATAAACAGATACAGAGAGAGAGAGAGAGAGAGAGAGAGAGAGAGAGAAAATAAAGCGTCATGCATACAAGCGCTAAATATGAATTGGAAAAAAGACCGTATCGATATGCGGTGGCCCGCATATGTGACGGCAAGGATTCAGACAACGCGCGTGTAAATAAAAAAAGGAAAGACTAAGTAAAGCTACCAGCAAAAAGGAAGGTAAACAACACAAGGAAACAAACGTACAAATCCACACACTCACAGCATCGATACCCTTCATCCCCATTGCGGCTTTCAGTATAAATGCTGCATTTCCTTATTTCTCCGCATTTCTAAACCTTTTTAAATGGATTTACACACGCTGAAATAGGAAACAACACACGCTGACCTAGTTTTATACGGCCTTCTTTTTTCTTTTTATTATTCTTCCATAATTATTAAACTTTTTCGTCTCCCTTTCCCCCTTCTCTTCCAACTTCCCCTCTACGGATCTACAGCCTTCTCTTCCTATCCTTCCTCCCCCTTTACTATATTCACATTACGAGAGAGAGCAAAAAAAAAAAAAAATAAATAAAAAATAAAACACCATGTTTAAAAATATATGATAAAGAGCAGACCACCCAAAATAACCCTAACTGCATTCCTTTTCCGTTCCGATACCTCATACGAAGGAATTACCCACATCTCAAAAATCAATATTCATGAGCGATACTAGAAATGCGTTACCGTACGATGAGGGAAGCTTTCACTGTAACCTTGTGAGGATATTTTCTTGCCAAATACTTCATGTTTCTAAACCCTACTTGAATCGCCTTATACAGCGTCATTATCTTTTTTCCTTCATATAGAAAAAATGACTTTTTGTGAAAGGAGAGCCGAGAACATTGTAAACATTGGTCGTTAATAAGAATTAGCCGTTGATTATGAAGAGAATGGAGCCAATATTCTGTGGCTACGCATGTATGTGCATGTGTGTGCGTCTGTACGTTTTATGCCACACACACACTACATATATAAGTATATATACATAAATGTATATATATAAATCTATATATTATATGTACATATAATATATATATATATATATATATATATATATATTTATGTGTGTGTGTGTGTGTGTGTGTGTGTGTGTGTGTGTGTGTGTGTGTGTGTGTGTGTGTGTGTGTGTGTGTGTGTGTGTGTGTGTGTGTGTGTGAGAGAGAGAGAGAGAGAGAGAGAGAGAGAGAGAGAGAGAGAGAGAGAGAGAGAGAGAGAGAGAGAGAGAGAGCAAAAATAAAATAATAAAGGAAAAGTATGTCGAAAGGCTACCTGACTAAAACAAGTTGGAAAGACAACAAATCTTCCTCACGCCTTGCACGAATCCGCAAAGAAAGCCAACAACAAAAAACAAACATCCATAGCATTATCACAACGACGATCATTACGACGCGCTTCCCGCCTTTGCGATATGTCAGACAAAAGAATTTGGGTGTAAGGATGCATGACAGCAGACGCGGGTGAAAGGTTATACGGCAACTACACGCGTGGACCCCGCGCACTGCATGACTTCCTGACCTGCGCTAATAAGGCGATGTGTGAGCGGGCGTGCAGTGGAGGGAGACAGCCAGACGATGGGAAGGAAACAGTTAGACACACGCGGTTAGAGATGCTAACATACGCATCTACATGCAAACACTTACAAAAACGTGTACACACTTACAGAAAGCGGGTAAACAGACACACGCATACACAAATACCACACACACATCATTCCCCAAAAAGTTTCAAGCTACACAGAAGCTTTCGCTACTGCAAAATGAATAAATAAACAAGTAGAATACATATACACGCATTTCATTGTAAGTATTCTTTTAGTGCAGGTCATGAGCCTGGAGTTGCTTCTGGTTTTGTGGACTTTTTACGGCTTACCGTTAACTTTCCAAATTTAAGCACCACTTCATGTGAACAAATATGGTCGACGAAATCAAAATTTTCTTTGTAACATACGAGGAAAATAATAATCTTCTATTCCTTCATGGGCGAGCGAGAGAGAGAGAGAGAGAGAGAGAGAGAGAGAGAGAGAGAGAGAGAGAGAGAGAGAGAGAGAGAGAGAGAGAGAGAGAGAGAGAGAGAGAGAGAGAGAGAGAGAGAGAGAGAGAGAAAGGGGGATAGACGAAAAGACCGAAAAGCAAGCTGATATACTTCTGAAAGCACCCACGTATCTAATTTAATATAATAATAATAATGGTGATGATAATAACAATAACGATGAAAACAATAACAATACTTTTACTACTAACGATAAATAATAATAATAATAATAATAATAATAATAATAATAATAATAATGATGATGATAATAACGATAGTAAACATAATAATGATAATAACATTAATAACAATAATAAAAATAATAAAGATTATAAAAATAACAAAAACAACAATAACAACAATAATAATAATACATATCGTAATATAACAAGAACTAAACAATAATAAATATATTTCATGAGTAAACCATCAAA
>NC_091578.1:23281962-23284462 GCF_042767895.1 Penaeus vannamei | reverse complement strand
TCTCCTCCCTCTCCTTCCTTCCTTTCCTCCCTCTCTTCACCCACTACCCTTTCTTTTATCGCCGTATCCCTCTTTCTATCCTTCTATCCCCTTCTTCCTTCCCACCTTACCTCCCTTCCTGTTTCCCCTCCTTTCCTTCTTCACTCTCTCCTTCTCTCCCCCCTCCTTTCCTCCATCCCAGCCTCCCACCCTTCTCCCCTCCCTCTCTCACTTCCTTATCTTTCACCTTTTTCATATTGCTTCAACCTACCCTTTTCACCCCTCCCTTGCTTCCTCCTTCCCTCCTTACTCCCTCCCTCCCTCCCTTCCTCTTTCCCTCCCTCCCATCCGTCTTCCCTCCCTATCTCCCTCCCTCCCTTCCTCCTTCCCTCCCTATATCCCTCTCTCCTTACCTCCCACTCACACCCTATCTCATTCGTATGACAGGTGAGGCCCCCATCCCTCACCCTAACCCATGTAAACAAACAGATGGTTATTATGCTAATGTTTCTCTGTCATGTTGTATCTTTGGCGATGCAAGATCCATCATCGCTACCAAAGCAAGACTTGCAATAGCGATTTGTTTCTATTTGCAACTTGATTCGTGCGCTATTGATGGATATCGGTGTAAGAAGGAAGCGCTCTCTCTCTCTCTCTCTCTCTCTCTCTCTCTCTCTCTCTCTCTCTCTCTCTCTCTCTCTCTCTCTCTCTCTCTCTCTCTCTCTCTCTCTCTCTTTGTTTGTGTGTGTTTGTGTGTGCGTGTGTGTGTGTTGTGTGTGTGTGTGTGTGTGTGTGTGTGTGTGTGTGTGTGTGTGTGTGTGTGTGTGTGTGTGTGTGTGTGTGTGTGTGTGTGTGTGTGTGTGTGTGTGTGTGTGTTGTGTGTGTGTGTGTGTGTGTGTGTGTGTGTGTGTGTGTGTGTGTGTGTGTGTGTGTGCGTGTGCGTGTGCGTGTGTGTGTGTGTGTGTGTGTGTGTGTGTGTGTGTGTGTGTGTGTGGGTGGGTGGGTGGGTGGGTGCGTGCGTGCGTGCGTGCGTGCGTGCGTGCGTACGTGCGTCCGTGCGTGTGCGTGTGCGTGTGCATGCTGTGCGTGTGCTTGTGCGTGCGTGTGTGTGTGTGCATATGTCTGTGTATATGCGTGCTGTCTGTCTGAGAAATTTAGTACATATCTTAATTCTATTTCATGTGTGTGTACCATCTGTAATAAATTCAACTGAAAAACAGAAACAACCGCTGCAAATTAAATGCAAATTAAGGTATATATAAAAAAAAACAGGAATACCAGTAAATATCAGATTAGAACAGAAATAAAAATAGGAATCATAGAGAATAAAGGCGAAATAACAATTATAATAACGATAATAATAATGATAATAACAATAACAATAAAAGCATCAAAAGCAACACTAATGGCAATAATCATAGTAATAACAACAACAATAAAGAAAAAAGAACACAATAAAGACTAAAACAAAACCCAAATTTCAAAAATCACTTCCAGCATCTGCATCGATCACTCGGCATCTCTTCGCAACATATCTTCATCAGCTGCGCCTTCGAGCTTTACCTGTTCTTTTTTCGTCTCTGTTTATCAGAATTCTTAAGCAAATTTTCGTCAAGCAACGCCCAGTTATCCTTAAGACTTTGAGGTCCTTTCACCTGGCATCATCGCCTGAAATAATCCTTTTAGGTTTGGTATCAATAAACAATTTTATCTTATGCTTTACTCTGAGCAAGACAGAAAATCATGTGGAAAGCTATGAATTCATTCTCATTCATACCTTTCCATATTTGTCAACATGAATACGGTTCATAGAAAATCATGTCATATCTTGAAAAGTATTTCTAATCAAGAAAGAAACACAATAAAGGAGAACACAGAGAGGGAGGGAAAGGGCAAAAAACACATTGCTGAAACGAAGTCTTAGATTAACATAAATTATTTTAAGAGGTCTAAATATAGCATACTGCACACACATCCGCAGACAAATAATTACACATACATATACAACACATGCATATAAATCGCACACACTTAAACTTACGTACACTGTCAAAAAAATGTACATACACAAAGATTCTATAAACCTTCGAATCGAGCTGTAACAGATGCAGATCTTTGTACCTAATCTATTAACTGTTTATTGTCTCTTTTCTAATGCATATCCCTCCCTTTCTCTTTCCTTTCCGTGTCCATGTCCCTCTAATTCTCCTTTCCCATTTCCCTCCGCATTTTCCTCCCTTCTTTCACTTCCACTATCTCGCAGGCTCACTCTAATAGTTTATCTATTTATATACTTCTCAGTCTAACTCATATATCTATTTATCTATCTGTCTGACTCTCTATTCCTATCGACATATAGCTAGTGCAACCATTCGTGCCAGCCGACGATGTAAGTCGAGGATATTCTAGAATATTAATGCGGTGTCGACGCGCCGTGTTACGACGACAGTATAATTCAGGTGCGCCAACATTTATTTTCATCTTAATCTTTACAACGATGTTATATCTGAACTTATCTATA
>NC_091578.1:23274462-23279462 GCF_042767895.1 Penaeus vannamei | reverse complement strand
CAGTGGATTCTCATTATCAATCCTTTACAAAGGGAAGGCTCGAGGGAGGGAGGGTGTGAAGGGGGGAGGAGGAAGGTGGGAAGGAGGAGAGGGTGTGTGAAGGGGAGAAGGAGGAAGGTGGGAAGGAGGAGAGGGTGTGTGAAGGGGGGAAGGAGGAAGGTGGGAAGGAAGGTGGGAGGGAAGAATGGATGGAGGGATGGAGGGTGTGAAGGGGGGGGGAGGAATGGGGAAGGTGGGTGGAAGGAGAAATGATAGGAGGGAGGGGGAAGGAGGGTATGAGAGAGGAATGACTGGATGGATGGAGGGAGGGAGCGTCTGTAGAGGGGGAAGGTAGCAAGCAGGGTGGGATGGAGGAATGCATAGAGGGAGGGAGGGAGGTGAAAGGGTGAGCGGGAAGGAAAGGATAGGTGGTGAGTGGGAGGGAGGAACGTGTAAGGGAGGGAGTGAAGGGAAAGGTGGGATGTAGGGTGAGTGAGAGGATGAGAGGGAGGAGGGAGAGAAGGAGGGAGGTGAAAGGTTTAGCGGGAGGAAGGAAAGGGAAAGAAGGGGGGGTGTAGGGTAAGTGGGAGGGAAGAAAGGTGTGGGGGAAGGAAGATAAAGGAATGAGAAAGGTATGGTGAATATGGGAGGGAGGGAAGAAGAGGAAGAGAGAGATGTAGCGAGAGAGGGAGAAGGGCTGGAGAATATGAGAGGAAGGAAAAGAACGAGGAATAGGAAGAGGTAGGTAGGGAGGAAGGTGGGTGAAAAGAAGGATGGAAGGGAAGATAAGGGGACAGGTCCGGAAAAGATGGAACGAAGGTGAGGTGGGAGGGAGGTGAGCTAAACAAGTAAATAAATAAATAAATACATAAAAAAGAAGGTGGATAAATGAGAGCTAAGAGAGAAAAAAGAAGTAAAAAGGCCAGAGCGAAAAAGATGGTTAGCAGGGAAAATAACAAAAACGACATGAAAATGGATGAAGGATTTGATTAGAAAACTTGTCCTCACTATACCTCCGTCATTCTCCATATCTGTCCTAATCACCATCATCACCATTAGCCACATCAATAATCATCACCTCCTTAAACGTTATCACTGCCTCCCTAATCACAAGGACCATCAGCCCCACAATTATCATTAGTATCATTACCATATCAGGATACAGAAGAAAGTACAGGAGGAAAGAAGGGGGGAGGGGGAATGGAGAGAAAGATGGGCTATCGAGAGGGAGCAACGACCACCCACCACTCTCCACCCACCCCTCATCCCACTCCCTCACGATTCCCATCTCTTAACTGTCAACTCTATCCAGTGCTTCTCGGGATGTGATCTCTCCCAAGTCGTCTTGATTGCGGTTGACGGCAGCAAAGGAGGGAGAGAGTGGGAGAGAGTGAGAGAGAGAGAGAGAGAGAGAGAGAGAGAGAGAGAGAGAGAGAGAGAGAGAGAGAGAGAGAGAGAGAGAGAGAGAGAGAGAGAGAGAGAGAGAGAGAGAGGGGGGGGGCGGAGTGAGAGAGAGGGAGGGGGGGAAGTGAGAGAGAGAGAGAGAGGGGGGAAAGTGAGAGTAAGAGTGAGAGAGAGAGAGAGTGAGAGAGAGTGAGAGAGTGAGAGAGAGAGAGAGAGAGAGAGAGAGAGAGAGAGAGAGAGAGAGAGAGAGAGAGAGAGAGAGAGAGAGAGAGAGAGAGGGAGAGAGAGAGAGAGAGAGAGAGAGAGAGAGAGAGAGAGAGAGAGACATCCAGACATCCAGACATCCAGACATCCACACAAAAAACAAAAACAAAGAACAAACAAAGCAAAGCAAAACAACAACACACAAAGAAAACAAAACAAAACAAAACAAGAAAGACACAAAAAACGGATTTCTCAAAGCGCCCATGCAACAACTGATCGGCCGAAGCTGGAGGTGGCGAGAGGTCGCGGCGCCGGGTATCGTAATTGTATCTGACGCGGACGATAATTCGAGAAATGATGCCTTCAAGGACCGACTCCAAGGCGCGAGGCGGCTCTCCCAAGAAGAAAACCTGGGTACTTGTTTTTTTTCTATCTTCTGTAGTTGTTTTCTTGGGTATTCCTTTTCCCTACTCTTTCTTTACTTCTTGTTCATTTTTTCTCCTTCCTTTTCTTCTTGAATTACTCACATGGGCCCACATTGCAATATAATAAAATGACTGCTTTTAACAATAGTAAGACTAGTAATACTACCTTTGATAACAAGAGTTGCAAAGCAATAATAATCTTCTCAACGACAATAATGATAATAATAACCCCATTCAAACAATAGCCACAGCATCAGCACCAACTATAAAGAATCACTACACAGTTACAAATAACCAAATAACAACACCCACATTAGCAATATCAAACATAATTATACTACCCACCAGCGACAACTAAACAACCTGATAAAGAAGATGGACATCATGTAAGAAAGAAAGAAAGATAAAAGTATGCCCTTACTCCGCTCCGCTTCCCACATTCAATGTAATTCCATCCCCCACCCTTCTTCCCTCTCCCTCAACATTTTCCCTGTCAGCATCTTCTCCCTCTCCCCAACAAGAAAACTAGTCACCCCTCATACCCTATCACTCATTTTAAAATAACCCCCACCCCCTTCCTCCAATTAGATCACCCTTACCTCCGTTTCCCAAACAAAAGCACCTTGCTCTAATATGTATACCCTCCACCCCCATTGCCTTCTCCCCATCCCCCGTCTGCCCATCAGTTCGACACCCCCCTACCAACCCCCCTCTCCTACCAACCCACCCTTCTCACCCTTCAACCCTCTCCCCGTGTTGTTTTAATGTATTCTTACGATCGTTTTGAAAACAATGCCCATTCATCATGCTTGTTTATCTTATATATAATGAATATCAATTTCCAGAGAGAAACAGGGAGAGGTAGGGAGGGAGGGAGGGAGGGAGGGAGGGAGGAATAAGGGAGTGAGGGAGGGAGTGAGGGAGTGAGGGAGGAATAAGGGAGTGAGGGAGTGAGGGAGGAAGAGAGAGAGAGAGAGAGAGAGAGGAGGGGGGGCGGACAGACAGCGAAAGAAAGAGATAGCGAGAGAGATTCCCTCGGCCGCGTTGAGAACCCCCCACGGCGAGCGGAGAGTTTGAACGTTATCTGCTTCGAGGATCTTGGGGAATGGAAACGTTTGCTGTGTCTGAGCACGATAGATAGATAAATAGATAGATAGAGAGAAAGAGAGAGAGAGAGAGAGAGAGAGAAAGAGAGAGAGAGAGAGACAGAGAGAGAGAGAGAGAGAGAGAGAGAGAGAGAGAGAGAGAGAGAGAGAGAGATTATGAGGGAGTGGGCCCAGTAGGTGTCTGCGATTTTATGTGTTTATGTGCGTACGTATTCATGTGGTGGGGAATGCATGAGAGACATGTTTCTGCGCCGTGCTAAGTCCTTGCTTGTGCCTGCCATGTGTTCACTGTAGCGCATGTCCGTGGGTGGGTGTGCGAGGGTATCGGGCCCCCATCACGCTTTCCTGGGTGTGGGAGATGAGCAGATAGTTGATGCTTTACGGGCCCCTCATCTCACCGCCGCGGCCCATCCCCTGTGCTCAGCGTGCTTGCGTCACTCTAGTGATTGCTTTTCAGGAGCCTTTCGTAAACATATTTATATTGTATTCACGTGCAGTTATCGCCATATGCTGAAAATAATTCGTTGAATAAACAAAACTTACAAGATAATATGAAAACAACACCAAAAAATACAAACAAACAAACAATCCAAATTCATACACCCACACAAACCAAAACTAGTCATTAAGACAGAAAAAGAAAATCCGGATTACAAACCTAAATCACCCACAACAATGCCTCAAAACTTCACCCAACCCATCAAGGAAAACCAATCTGGATCTTTTTGTACGAGTGCGAGCGCCGTGGAAGGTGAAAGATCCTGCATATTAGGAAGCCCGTAACGCCAAATCGAGACAAACGGGACGGCGGGATGCCCCATGACGGCCATTCGCTTAATCAGGTTATTGGTATTTACGATGATGTGGATCTTAAGAGCGGTATTAGGTGTGGCCGTGGGTAGGTACGTGTGCAATTCCTCATGCGCGCATACACATGTTCATTCTTCTTCTATTTTTCTTTTCTTTTTGTCCTTCCACTCCTCCCAGCTCCTCCTTTATATCTTCGTCCTCTGTGTCTGCGTGCATATATCTGTCTGCGTGCCTTGCTGTCTCCCTTGCTCATTCTATTCTCTCTCTCTCTCTCTCTCCCGCTCTATCTATCCCTTCTTCCATTCCCTTTACCTCTTCTGGACTAAAACGCATGCAAATGTATTCTTACAATAGGGGTATATAAAAAGACAAAACACAGTATATCAAATCTACACGCAAGATTTTTACATGCAAATGAGAACCTAGTGCATAAATATTTGAAAGTTGTTTCTTCCTGGCAAATAATGTTGGGACTCCTATCCCTTGTAAGTTCCGGAAAGAATACATTATCTTATAGTGATAACAGCGAGAGAGAGAGTAGAGAAGAGAAGAGAAGAGAAGAGAAGAGAAGAGAAGAGAAGAGAAGAGAAGAGAAGAGAAGAGAAGAGAAGAGAAGAGAAGAGAAGAGAAGAAAAGAGAAGAGAGAGAGGGAGGGAGGGGGGGCGAGGGAGACAGCTAACCACTAAAGTACTACCGATTCCCAGATGCAGTTATCACCGAAGAAAAATGGCCTACATTTATAGCAATGCACTTCCAAGAGATCACACCGTTAGTTATCTCGGTGAGAAGAGTGCCCCGTCAAGACTCAATGAAAAAATATAAATTATATAAATATGATAATAATAATGATAATAACAATGATAGCAACAGCAACAATAATCATAACAATATTAACAACAACAACAATAATGGTAAACATATCAATAACACCAGTAATGCTAATAACCAAGATTTACAAAACAGTCTCAATCACTCGCATAATTCTAACGATCATTCATAAAAATCTTATCATCTCTTAGACAAACGGCGGCAGAGAGGAAGAACAGCAGGGAGTAAGGGCTAGCACAGAAAA
>NC_091578.1:23261962-23269462 GCF_042767895.1 Penaeus vannamei | reverse complement strand
ATGGAGACAGCGAGAGAATATAAGGAGAGGAGACTGTGATAAAGAGAGCAAGTATTTACTGAATAATAGTCAAAGAATGCATTTAGGGTACCTTTTACTAATTTTAAAAGAGCGAAACCAAAGTAAAAAAAAAATCTGCAATATTTTCATCTCTCCCTCTCCACTCATCCAAAATATCTCGGAAAAAATAATAAATTGGCTAAATATTCCAACAATACAAAAGACAGTCATCACATATCAACACCCGACTGGAGATAAAGAAATCAGCAATCTTTTAGCCAACAACAACAAAACAACAAAAATGGTCCGTATGCCAGACCACACTGTAAAGCTGGACTCGTGTTTTAGAGAGTGCGGTCCCGCCCTTGCCATACAGCGTAACCCGGATTTTAAAAAAGCATACTCACACTCGGAACTTTAATCGAATAAAAAAACTTATATAAACAAAAATAACAAGAAACGAACTAGACATAAACGATAAACGAATCAATAACACCACCTGGATATAAAGAAAGTCTAAGTAGAGGGCCCTTAACTGGTACAATTATCCGGGTTGCTTTACCGTGAGAACCATCCCCTGTGTCCCCGAGAGAGAGGACTGGCAGACCCGCCCTGCCACCTGCCGGCACACGCTTAAGTGTTTGGGCATTTGCTATGTTTCTTTTTGCCCTTTTTCGTGTTTCGCAGAGATGTGTGCTAATTTATGTGCGCGCATGTTCCTTTGCTGTTGTTATGTCTCGTTGTTGGCACGCGTATTTTCTTTTTATTCTGCCCTCTATGCGTGTTTATTTATCTATGTTCGTGTCTACACTTTTATCTCCTTGCATTTCCTACCATTCTTTTATCTACGGGTTTATATTACTGCCATTCTTTCTGCCCTTTTATTGTTTTGTTTCATTTTTTTGTGTGTGAAATGGATAAATATTCTCTTTCATCCATATGTACTTCCTATACGCTTATCTACTGACTCATCTTCCTGTTTTCGCATCTGCCCATCTATCTATCAAGCCATCGATAGTTATTTATCTACTTATCCATGTACGTTTCTGTTTATTTAACTGTTTATCCATCAAGTCATATACTTATAGATATTTTTCTAAATACCCATCTGTAAACCTAACTAGCTACCTGTCGATCCGTCTACCTCCTTGCCTTCACTGTCTATCCCTGTATGTATCTATATAATCTATCTATTGGCTTCTCGATCTCGGTCACACATCTCCGTTCTCTTATCAATCTAATGAACTAAACCTCCCCCTCCCCCTGCTGCTGTCCTTCTTTTCAGTTCAAATGATTGTGCATACATGCGTATAAACAGATGTACACAGTGTTATTATCACTCATTTTCATTATCATTATTATCATCATCATGATTATTATCATTATTATCATTTCTGTCTTCCTATCTATCTATCTATCTATCTATATATATGTACACACACACACACACACACACACACACACACACACACACACACACACACACACACACACACACACACACATATATATATATATATATATATATATATATATATATATATATATATATATATATATATATATATATAATTACCTATCCATGCTCTTTATATTAACATCTACCTGTCTACCCACCTATCTCTCCCTTCGTCATCAAACATGCCTTCACCCATCCATCGCCGGTCCCTCTACCTATCCATCCATCCATCTCCTTATCTGTCCATCCAACTGCGTGTAACTCTCAGTTCCTTAAAGGGTCGAATTAGACTAAGCACTCGGAGGGCCATTAAACGCAAAGACCTCGAGTTCTTATGAGGATAAATTGGCGAGTGGCTCCCGCCCCTAAGACTCGGGTCGCCGCTAACACCTCCTTGGGACGCCCGGCCTGTGATTAGCACAGTCTGCGGGAACAAAGGATACTGAGGTAAAAACTATTTTGTGGATGCTGCATCTTTGCAAGGCTATGCACATGTGTAGCACTCTCACAAACAGACACTCAGGAATACGTGCTCTCTGAAGCAAACATACGCACATACACGCACTCATGCTACTACTACTACCACTACTACTACTATTACTACCTCAACTACTACTACTACTGCTGCTGCTGCTGCTGCTGTTGCTGTTGCTACTGCAGCTGCTACTCCTACTACTGCTACTGCTACTATTCCTGCTGTTACTTCTACTACTACTGCTATGTGGCGCAGCGGTTAGCGTGTTGGTCTAGCAATCTTGCTGACCTGCGTTCAATCCCGCTCGCGGGATGGTAACTCCGGCCATCCCTTGTTCGCAGGGGGAGATTTGGAAGTAAAATAAAACAGAGATTGTGGCAAAGCACAGAATATCCATTGTAACAAATGAAGTTAAAACTAAATCTTATCTAAAAAATACTGCTACTCCTTCTACTACTTCTACAACTATTACTACTACAACGTTTACTGCAACTGCTAATGCTACTACTATAACCACTACCACTACCACTACTAGTACCACCACTGGTACTGGTACTACTACTACTACTAATGATAATAATGATGATGATAATAATAATAACAAGAATAATTATGATGGAAAGACCATAGTAATAATTAGTGCAATACAAAAGATTATAATAATTGCAATCATAATAATCATAATGATAAAAATATGACAATAATGATAATAATGTAAATGATTATGATAATCGTCATCGTTATCATCACCATCATCATCATCATAACAACAACAATAATAATAATGATGATAATGGTGATAATGATGATGATAATAACAATATCAGTAATAGTAACTAATAATAACGATAATAATGATGATGGCGATTATGATATCAAAAACAATAATAACAACAATAACAATAATAACAACAATGACATACAAAAAGGAAAAATTCGATCCCAAATCTGCACCTCCTCATAACGCATTCGTAACCTTAACGCTATCAGACCTAAACGCCCATCAATCCACCCCCTTCGCCGAACTTGTCTTTCCCTCACAGTATAAAAGTAGCCCCTACTATCATAACCATCAGTTAACAAAAGAAATCCTAAAGACCAGCGCAATAAACGTGACAGACACGACCGTAGCGACACAATACTCTTCTCAATAAACAATAAAAAACATTTTTTTAATATAAAAACAACTTTGTAAATGACAGGCACCAGAATCACGGTCAAGATATATCCTCTAACTTCATTGGTAAACATGACATATTCCAGCATAAATAAACAGTCAACGTCATGTGTCATGCATACATTCCTCCGGTTGAATCGCCGTTGACATACTTTGATCACACTTGATTATATAACCACCACAAATCTTCCATGATTCGTAAAAAGGAATACCACAGCCAAGCAGCTGTTCGGTACGAGTTGGTATACGTGAAAATAAACACGGATTATTTTATACTAGAAATACCAGACACGAAGATGAACAAACGCGTGTAAACTCAAACACTAAAATCTGATTGTGTGTATTTGTTTTAACATATGTTTCTTTCATCTTGAATCTGATCCATGATTTTTACTTACTAGACACTTCTGTTATTCTACTTTTATTAGCTAAAATCCGTTATTTTCCCCTGAAACATCGCAGGTGAACTATCCTTCCCGGCCACCACCTCAACCCCCCTTTTAGTGTGTCGCGGAGGATTAGAATTCGCCCAGAGGAACGCCGGCTGCCGAAGGGCGTGGAAAGCCTTCGTCAGCTGAGACCGCAAAGACCAACGCCTTCCTATCGTCTCCCAATTTCTTATGTAAATCTTGAGAGCCTCGAAACCGGAACGACACGCGAGTTCGGCGAAGAAGTGTCGTTAGGAATGACGGTGATATAAATGTGTTTCTCTCTCTCTCTATGTATATTTAGATTAACAAAATTTATACTCACTCTCACCTTTTCTCTATATAGATATACGCCCTGACTCGCAAAGTTTCTAAATGATGATGTCTGAAGCAACGTGCGATAAAAAACATACATTATGCGGTTAAACAATGACTTCACAAATAAGTTCAGAGAAAAAAATAAAACTTTTAGAGGTCATAAAAACAAAACGAGCATTAAATATGTATCACTTTTTTAGAACATGCAGATCATTACCGTTAGCGGTGTAGAAATTACCAAACATAATGTGGCTGTTACTCGCTTTACGAGTCTTTTTTGCTGAAAGAGAATTCACTGCATCTTCTTTATATCCTTAAACAAATATACAGATTTTCCCCCTAACATTGAAAATAAAATAAAAAAGAAGAGAACACAGAAAGACAAAACTACAAATGAAAGAACGCACATAACTAAAAACGGAAATAAACACGCAAACCAAGAAACAAAATACAAACCAGACCCACAATTAAACTCGACCCACATTCTTTTCATCTTTTTTCTTTTTTCTTCTTCATTTTTTTTTAATAGAATCAACCTATTTCCCACGACCACCTCTCGTGCAAACACCATTTACCTTCGCCGTTGTCCGAGAATACTACAGACGCCACAGCTCCAGTCACAGCTGCATGTTGAAAGAAGCGACATATGCAAACCTCGGGGCATTACCGATAACCATGTCTGTGTATATATTTGCTCTTTCGGAGGAGGAGGCGAAATGCTATACTCGCTGGTCGATTTTAGGAGCGCGAGATATTAAGGCGGATTAGATTGTTAGCTCTTTGTCTTCTTCTTAGATTGTTAGCTCTTTGTTTTGTTCTTAGATTGTTAGTTCTGTCTTTTTCTTAGATTGTTAGTTCTTTGTTTTTTTCTTAGCTTGTTAGCTCTTTGTCTTTTTCTTAGATTGTTAGCTCTTTGTCGTTTTTCTTAGATTGTTAGCTCTTTGTCTTCTTCTTAGACTGTTAGCTCTTTGTTTTGTTCTTAGATTGTTAGTTCTGTCTTTTTCTTAGATTGTTAGTTCTTTGTTTTTTTCTTAGCTTGTTAGCTCTTTGTCTTTTTCTTAGATTGTTAGCTCTTTGTCTTTTTTCTTAGATTGTTAGCTCTTTGTCTTTTTCTTAGATTGTTAGCTCTTTGTCTTTTTTCTTAGATTGTTAGCTCTTTGTCTTTTTCTTATGGTTGGTTAGATTTTTTGGCGTCCCTGTTCAGGTTATTAGATCTGCAGGTTAGTTAGGAGTATATGATATTCAGGAATTCTAGATGTTCGTTAGAAATGGATTAAAGTGATGTAACCCCTTTGGAAGTCTCGGTTGTTCAGATGCGTAGTTACATGTTTTTTGTTGTTTTTTGTGAATCGTTGTATAGGGGGCGGAGCGCTTGAATCTTATATGATTATTGATGATTACTGTTTGAATGTCATTAAAGTAAAATGTATTGTGTGTAACCGCTGTTTCACACACATACAAACAAACAAATAAACATGCACATAAACAAACAAATATATACAAAGGACCAAGAAAATAAAGGGAGAACTCCACGCAAATCCTGAAGCGCCACACACAGAAGCGACCACCCCCCCTTCCACCTCGACGCTAATCCTCAGGCAAAAGACCGGGCCATTTACCCCGACTCTGATCTACTTACGCACCGTCGAAGCAAGCAATTAACTTCATAAACACGTGTGGAACAGGAATCTAACCCTTCCCCCTGATGACGTCACGAGCAGGTGCATTAATCCGCGAACGATTCTGCTGTCTGCGCGCGGGCACACGTGACCTCAGGTTCGTCGCAGGTTTTAGCGTTCGTATAAGGTGACCCGGGTGTAATTAGTGTGGGAGGTAAGGGGAAGAAAGATGTTAAGGAGAGATGGAGGATTGGGGGAGGAGAGGTAGAAAATGGAAGGGGAGAGAAGGAGAGGCAGAAGATAGAAGGGGAGAGAAGGATAGATAGAAGATAGAAGGGGAGAGAAGGAGAGGTAGAAGGGGAGAGAAGGAGGTGGAAGATGGAGGCAGAAGAGGAGAAGAGGGAGGGAGAGAGAGAGAAAAGAGATAGAAAGAGAGTAAGTAACATTTCGCAAAGATTGACAGGCACAGTCAGTAGAAAGAAAGAAGACCAGAGGAGAAGTGTGGAAAAAAGACAAAAACCCGAGGCCTTTATACTAAAAGACAGGGAGACACAGTCGAAGACAGACGCAGTAACATAATGCTGAATTAATGCAAAAAGTCAGACGAGTATTCAAGATATCCGTCCCTGTCCGCTCCAGCCCCCTAACCCCCTAACCCCCCCCCCCTTCGCCCTCTCTCAACTCTTTTCTTCATCTCTTTTCGTAGGAATGATTTTTATCTTATTTTTCATCTTTTCTTTCCTCCTCCTCCACCTCCTTTTATAATTATTATCCTCATCATTATTATTATTAACATTATCATGCATATATTTTCAAGATAATTTTTATTATTTCCAACATTATCATCATTATCATTACTATCATCAATAGCATCATTATCACTATTCTTCTCCACTCCTCCATTTTCCTCCCCTCCCCTACAATTTCCCTCCTCCCTCTTCCCCTGCCCCGCCCCTTCTATCATCTTCCCCTCCCTCTTCCCGTCCCCCACGCCTCACACCTTCTTATTCTCCTCCCCCCTCCTCTTTCTTCTTCTCATTCCCCTTCCCAATCTTTCCCCTCTTCTCCCCCCACCCCTAGAAGAGGTGGACAGTCACAAAGCAAACAACGTGAAGCAATCGACGCCCACGCCCGCGAACGCCCATCCAGCACATCACAGCGAGATGTAACTTAAAGAGGCCGCATCTAAGTTGGCTAAAAAGATCTTTCATCTGATAGAAAGAAAAATGTGCATTTTCCTCTTTTTCTTACATGAAGGCATTGCAGAGAATCGTACAAGGATTTTTTTTTCATTCTCTGTCTTTTGTTTTGCTACTTCTCGCTTTTCTCTTCTTCTTTCTTCTTCTCGTTTTTTTCTCCCTTTCATTGTTTTTTGCCTCTTCTTCTTCTCGCTTTCCTACATTTCCTCTCTCTCTTAATTTTCTTCTCATTTTCCCTCTTATTTCTAATCTCTTATTCCTCTCCATTCTCTTCCCCGTTGGTCAGATTTGCTGTATTGTGAAATCGCTGACTCGTGCGGAACTATTTGAATATATGATTGTTTTGCCATAAAAGAAGATGAAAAAAAATAATTTAATATTCAGCAACTCGGTATTTAAGTGACAGTTCATCAAAGGCGATGACTTTGCAAAAATAGCTTCACAAGAAACCCAAATCTCCGCATTGAGAATCAACACATCATGATAATATTGCATAACTTGAAGGAAAATGTGGCTTTTTCCAACTTCATTATTCCAGCTGATTAGTCTTGCTAATTACCTTAAATGCCACCTGAATCTCTAGCAACATTATTAGAGATTAAGAAAGAATAAACTTCATATGAATAAAATAATAATAACCGACCATCAAAAAAAAAAAAAAAAAAAAAAAAAAAAAAAAAAAAATATATATATATATATATATATATATATATATATATATATATATATATATATATATACATATATATATATATATATATATATATGTATATATATATATATATATATATATATATATATATATATATATATATATATAGAAAT
>NC_091578.1:23239462-23244462 GCF_042767895.1 Penaeus vannamei | reverse complement strand
AAGTAAAATAACGAATACATGACCATGAACCGCAAAAGAAAAGAAAAGGCAGAATAAACCCCGATTAGATCTGCAGTAGGACTTAAACGGATTAGTGGAGATAAATCAACATTCCTCTATAGCACACACGTGATAGATAACCTTCAAAGAAAAGATCAGATTAAACAGCAGCACGTGAGAATTCGCTTCCTACACTGAATAAATCAAGGAACCAAAATCCCATAATGATAAATGTACATCCATCTACCCCCATCCACCCCTTTAACCCCTCCCATTACCCTTATCCCTTCCTCACTATCTACTTCCTTCCCCTTTCATCCTTCCCCCAATACCCATCCCGTCCCCTTCCCAAGGAACCAAAATCCCAAAATGATATATGTACATCCATCCATCCTCCCCACCCCATTACCCTTATCCCTTCCTCACTATCTACTTCCTTCCCCTTCCATCCCTACCCCCAACACCCATCCCATCCCTTTACGCACCCCAAGCCCCAACCCCATCCCTATCTCCCCACTCCCTTTCCACCCCAATCCAGCTGAGTTTAATCTGTGATTTAATATGAACTAAACGGTAGTTCATTACCCTGTCTAAGAGGGCGATATATGACACCTTATCCCGCGTCATGAGGAGAGGGATCATGATGAATCGATCCATAACGACTCCATGACAGACGCGAATCAGCTCCTGTCGACTCGCGCGTCTCGTTATCATGTAAATTAAACACCGACCAATCATCCGATATGAAAGCCACTCGTGATACATCAAATGAAACATCCCCCCCCCCCTTTCTCCTATCCGTCCTACTTCACTCATCCCCCTCCCTGTCTTCCACCTTGCTCACTCCATCCTCAATGTCCCCACTTCTCCATCCCCACTCAAGCAACCCTTACTTCCCCACTCATCCTCATCCCACTCACGCAACCACTACTTCCTCATTCACACCCATTCCTCCCCTTGCAATCCCCTTGCTACCCAACATTCTCCTCCACCAATCCTCACTCACCCCCTACCCACCCAACCAGGAACCTCACTCCCCCCTACCCCCCATCCCCACCCGGAATTTCACTTCTACTCCTGACAAATCACACCTCGCGCTCTTTCCACAACTCTTGATTTATTAAGAGCGACTTGCAGAGTTCCAGTGCCGGCCATGGTGACGATATTTCATGCGTGCACGACCATAACTCCTGAGTGTTGATGGGAGTAAGGTTGTAAGTTGACAGGGAGTTGACTGGACGAGGAACTGAGGTAGCTCCTGCTGCTAATACCGTATGAAAAAGTGTTATTTACTGATATGTTCATTGGCTTTTTCATGCATGGTTAGATCTGCTGGTAGGTTTAGAGATAAAAAAAAATATGACCTGTAGTATAGTGACTTTGACTTTTTTCTTCCCCTTCGGTCTTTCCTTTTATCTCGATTCTTTCATTCCTTCCATCTTCGTCCCGTCTCTCCATTCACTTGCGTACCCATACTATCCTTTTTCATTTCTCTCCCTCCTCTTCTTCCTTCTCTCTTTCTAATTCTTTCTTCTTCGTCTGCACCTTTTCTCTAGTGCCAGTTGCAGCGCTGACGGCAGCTGGATGTCAGCGGCTCGTCCTCCATGAGCGTCCGTCCGCCGGCACCTGAGAGTGGCGTCATCGCACAGCTCTCACCACCATCCCGGGCGAACACACTTGGTCCGGATTCCGAAAATATACAAGGGAGTGTACACAACTGCGATTGTGCTACTTGTGCTCGTGATTAATGGCGACGGCCGATGTGCAACCTTGGAACGTATACTTATAAATACACGCATATAGCATATATACATATACTCAAATACATACAAGTTGGACAAGCGCTTATGTATGTTTATACACATATGCTATGCGAAGAACACACTCAGACATACATATACACACAAACTCATAAATACATACACACAGACTCACACACATACGTCCAAAAAAGGAAACATAAAACTAACACACACGCTCCCACACTTTTCTCCCTTCCCTACACCCTTCGCCCCCACTCCCCCCTCCCCCCATCCCCACCATACACATACAGTGGACAGCAACACCAACCACACAGCTCAACGGCGCGACAATCATCTGGGCCCAGCGGTGACCGTGTAGGTTCTCCATCTCGTGTGTTTTGTTGGTCACATGCGAAAAAAAGGAAATGAAAAAAGGAAGAGAGAAAAAAAATGTAGGTGAAAGAAGGGGAGGGAAGGGGTTGGTTAAGGAGGTAAGGGAGGGGAGACAAAGGGGTTGAGGGGGCGAGGGGGGAGGCTATCAAATTCCTGACTCATATTGTCTACATCTACTTTTCTGACACTTATTAACACCTCCTCTTCTATCTTTTTTTTCTTCATACTTTCTTCTTCCGTCTTCCAGTAGTCCGATTCCTTCTTTACTTTGTTAAGTCTATTATTCCTCTCTTTGTTTTATCTGATTTGTTTATTATCAAACTACCATTTTTTTTATCATATTCCTCTTCCTGTCTTTATACTCCGCCCTCTTCTTTTTTTTCCTTTTTCTTGTTTCCCTCCTTTTACTTTTCCTCTTTCTCCACCCCTTCCTTACCCTTTTCCCCACCCCTCCAAATTCCCCTATCCCACAGCTCCTGATTTCCCTACCTCCCCCCCCCTCCCATCTCACCTTCCCCTCCTTTCCCCCCGCAGTCAAGAACCCGTCAAGAGCTAAAGCACAACAAAGGTGATGTTCTTGTCAAGCCTTCCGGTCAAGAGAGAGAACATGTTCCTGGCCGGCCACACAAGACGCCCAGCCAACGTAGAAGGAGGCTGACCACGGATAGATTAATGCTCTCTTGTCAGCAACACTTGCAACACCGTGTTCCGCGTCACTCATGTATGAGGGGGCTGGTGATAAGCTGAAAAATGTTTATGGGGAACAGTGTAAAAGATGAATATGAAAAATATGAAAGGTAATGATAAAATGGAATGGTATATATGTCTGCACTAAAACGTTTATGGGGTGATAGATGTCGTTTGTAGAACAGATTGACGAAGAAACTGACACATATTCATATAGATTAACACAGAACATATATACAAGCAGATGAATTAAAACGTGTACGGCCAAAAAGACAACTGGAACGAAACACAGACACGTATGAATAAAAAAATAATATACACCGACAAGCAAACAGGTACGTAGACAGAGAAACAAACAGACAGACAGGTAGACTGGCAAGAAAGCATACAGGCAAACAGACAAGAAGTTCAAGTACCCAACTCTGAATATCCTTTTGGCGAACAACTATCAAGATATCTTAACTAGGGCTGTCTCCTTTGTGCAGACCTCCCCATCTTAGTTTATTTCTCGAGGCAAAATACCTGACAGGTCTTCAAGGAGCTATCTGAAGAAGGCCATGAATCATCACGATAGCAGCTTTCAACAACATACATGACCCAAAAAACAAGAACTAGAAATCTCGTTCGGTCAACAAAATGAATTAAAAATGAAAATAAATACCTTCAATAAAAAGCAAACCACACAAATCAAAGGGTTAATGCTGAAAATTATAATGATAATAATACCACAACCACCACCATCATCTTCGACAATAAGAATAGTAGTAGTAGTAGTTGCAGTAGTAACAGTAGTGGTAATAGTAGAAGTAGTAGCAGTAGTAGTAGTAGTAGTAGTAGTAGTAATACTTGTAGTAGTAATAGTAGTAGTAGCAATAGCAATAGTAGTAGTAGTAGTAGCAATGGTAGTAATAACAGTAGTAGAAGTAGTAGTAGTAGTAGTAACACTAGTAGCAGTAGTAGTACTAGTACTAGTTTTACTACTAATAGCAGACGTAGAAGTACTAGTAGTAGTAGTAACAGAAGCATTGGTAGCAATAACAGCAGTAGCATCAATACTATTAGCAGCAGTAGTAATCTGGATGATTAGAAAATGAATAAGAACAATACTAAAAGATCAACCATCCCTGTCAAGAAAAAGAGTAAGAATAAGTACAGACGCGCCCAGACCCTGAAGACACAAGGAGACGAGAAATGCAAGACCTCTTCGAGACGGGATCGAACTCAACCCCCGATGAACGAGCGTCTTGGGAGGTGCAAGCCATCGATTAGTAATTTGATCGTCTGGTTACGTGGGCATACACACTCGCGCGCACACACACACACACAAAGATATATATATATATATATATATATATATATATATATATATATATATATATATATATATATATATATAAGCACACACAGACGGAAATTGAGTTAAACTAATGCATGCACATACACACAAACACACACATAAGCAAACTAACACACACACACATGCGCACGCACGCACACACACACACACACACACACACACACACACACACACACACACACACACACGCACACGCACACACACACACACACACACGCACACGCACACGCACACGCACACACACACACACACACAACAAAAACCGTGATTCAAGCTTCTGTATTTGTTATTCGAAGCTCAAGTAACATCTCGAGCGAGGAAGACGAAGGGAAGAGATACGCCGTACGGAAGGCTGGAGGGCGAGCGAGAGGGAGAGAAGGAGAAAGAAAAGGAGAAAGGAAGAGAAAAAAGGAGACAAGGGGGGGGAGGGACTTTCGATAGGGAAGGAAGATGGGAAAGGAAAGACGAGAGAGAGAGAGAGAGAGAGAGAGAGAGAGAGAGAGAGAGAGAGAGAGAGAGAGAGAGAGAGAGAGAGAGAGAGAGAGAGAGAGATAAATCGCAACACAAAAGATATTTCTCTCACACGCACGTGTCTCCGTTCTACAAACAATTCTAAGACACTGTAAAAATCACCAATCTTCTTTGAAAACGTATGAAAACGAAAAAAGCTCAATACACATATCGTACACTACCTTCTCTCTCATCATCTTCACCTCATTCCTAATTAAAATGCAATCCAATCGTCAGCTTTCCTCTTCGTAATTATTAACGTGAAGAGAGACACACGTCGTCATTAGAAGGAAGCTAATGGATTTGAAAAT
>NC_091578.1:23206962-23214462 GCF_042767895.1 Penaeus vannamei | reverse complement strand
GTGTGTTGCGTGTCTCTGTGTATGATAGCGTCTTCACCTGTGTGTCCTGCGTGTCTCTAGGTAATCGTGTCCTCGTGTGTCGTTGTTTGTACTTGTCTCTGTGTGATTTTGTTGGCGCCTCTGGTTATATCTGTCTCTGTGCTGTTGCTATCTCCCCACATGACCTCGCATATTCCAGTGTGTGTATACATATCTCAGTGTAATATTGCTAACAAGTCTGTTGGTTTGTTTACAGATTTCTATATAACCTGTTAAACCCTGCCCGCTCTTATATGCACATGACAGTCTGTTTATGATTTACCTATGTGTTATATGTGCGATTCTGGACAGTGTATGTATGTGTATTATGTATGTGTGGTCATCTTTTGCTATGCCTCTTCCTATGCCTACCTGCATGTCATGTATACTATGTATACATGACATGCCATATAGGACTTTATATATTATTATGCGTGTCCTAAATGCGTCGGTCCGTTGGCTGTCATTTAATGTTGTATATGGCTTACTCACACTACCTCCATCCCATATATGTCAGGTGACTCAACTTTTAGTAAATCTCGATAAAATATGTAGCTAAATCTATGTAAAACGTGTCAGTCGCTTAAACTATATCTAAAAATTTATAGTTGATGTAGAGGGTAATGAGAATATGAAAATAAAGAACGGTTTGATAAGTATACATAAGTCGTAATAAACCAATAAATAAATCAAATATCAATTGCAATGATAATAGCAACAACTGGAATGACGATGATACTAACTAACCAAACAACATCGCTAACATCGGAATAATAATACTGAATAATAACAATCGTTCTGCAATAACATTAACCAAACATTAAGAGCAAAATAAGAGCAGTACTACACACGACCAACAAACTCGAGAGGGTACCCCCCCCCCCCCGTCATCCTCCCCGCTAACCCCGACCTCCATAAAAAACACAAATCGCAGTAAATTCATCAGTTGCGCGCGCACTGCAAGACGCACGACGAAACCCGGACGCTACAGGTGCGCTAAGGACGTGCTCAGGCGACATCTCGGAAAGGTTAATGGCGACATTATTTTCGCTGCAGCCCCCCCCCCCCCACCAAGAAAAAAAAAGAGAGAGAAAAAGAAAAAAAGTGTTTTATCGCCCGCGACGGCTAACTAGGCGAAAAGAAGGTTGTAACTCGAGAGATTAATCGCTTCTGTGAGCGGCGGAGGGCGGAGGGGCGGCTGGCGCGGTAAATGCCCGGCCGATGAGGTGGGATCGAGGGGTGGGTGAGGGGAGAGGAGTCCAGGAGAAATAAGAGCTGGGAGACGAAAAGGAAACAGAAATAAGAGCTGGGAGACAAAAAGAAATAGAAATAAGAGCTGGGAGAGAAGGAAAATAAGGAAATATATGACCGCATCTCCCTGTAGAAGACAATCTCTTTCCTTCGATTCCACATTTCTCCCCTTCTACCTCCCCTTTCTCCTAAATTTTCCCTACCTCTCTCCTCGTCTTCTATTCTCTCCCTTCCTTCCATTCCCTCATCCCAATCTTCCTCCCCATCCCTAATTCCCACCCTCACCCTATCTCCCTCCCACCCCAACGACATCTCCGCGTTAATTAAAAGGACGTTAATGATTCGTGATTGCCTGTCGCTGGGATGTCGGCGAGCTTCTCGAACCTTCTGGACGGGGATCGGATCGTCTGATTCCGTCGGACAATTAAAGCTCCTTTATAGTCGCGGAAGATGGATGGATGTTAAGCGGTTCAACAGAGGCGGCATATTTCTGAACTTTTTTTCTTCTTCTTTTTCTTTTTTTCATTTTCTTTTTTTCTTCTTCTTCTTCGTCTTCTTTTCTTATTCTTCTTTTTTCTCTTCTTCTTCTTCTTCATCTTCTACTTTTTCTTTTTCTTTTTCTTCTTACAATATTGTCTTCTCTGACCTTGAAGTGAGATTTAATTGTATTTTACTGCCTTGGGTTCATTTTATCATAATTTCTAGTTGATTAGTAAGCTTTGTAATCTTTGCACATTTTCGTGTCGATATGAACACTCCCTTTTACGAAATGAGTAGTGTTTATAAATTGGAAAACGTTAAAATGACTCATTCTAATGATGGTAAGGCGACGATGATTTAATAATGATGGCTGCAGCACTCAAGATACGGATGATGAGTGTTACTGTGATGATAAAAACGGTATCATATGTTTACACTGAGAGGCACACTACTTTTAAGGGGATCACTGTAAGCAAGGAGGATTAAACTCAAGGCATGGTGGTGATACTCATGGCAGTGGTGAATAATAATCATAGTAATAATGATATCAATAACGTTACGTAAACGAACAACAACAAAATTCAGTATCAACCATAATCGTAATGAGAATACTAACACTAATGATAATATTGGTGATGATAATAGCAATTACGACAATGATGATGATGACAATGACTTGGTGATAATTTTGATAATAATAATAAAACAAGAATAATAATATCAAATAATAATAACGTTGATGATTTTCATTATTGGAGAAATAATAATAATGATAATAACAATGTAATAATCACTCTAAAGAAATCTACTATCACAAAGAACAAAAACAGATATATATAAATCAATCGAAAAAGAGCCAAAAAAGGCACGCCCCATCAATCATCCTAATACTTAACACCTGCTTTAAGAATGCATTATTCCCGAGGCTGCCAGTTCCCTACGGTACGGGACAGGCTTAATGCATGTATAATGAGACAAGTCCCTTCTTCCTTCGCCGGCCGGGGACTGAGACACTTCACAGCGTATTCGTGAGTAAAAGCGCGTAACGTTTCAAAAATACCGATGAATACGGAATTAGTCTCGGAAATACGTTGCTGCTTTTCGAGTAATTTGGTGGTAGGAAAAATACGGATTGGAAGGATTGGAGGAAGGGGGGAGTGATGGGCTTCGTTTCGAAGGTACAACAAGCGGGAGCAATTTCGCCTTTCGTTATTGTGAATTCGTTTTTCATATATACTTTCCAAGAATTCTGAATAGCTACAGCATTTTTTTCTAAAGAAATTGAAAGAGGTATTTTTTCGCTACCAAAATTATTTTCTTCCGTACCCACACGTAGCTTGGCAAAAACAAAACTAAGAAAGATCCTGAAGTTTTAAATCAATCACACCCAAGCAATCACCATATGCCCCTCCCACTCCCCTTCCCCCCACATCCTCCCCCATTAACCCCCCCACAACAAACACAATAAATCAACGCTGCGCCCTGAGAGGCGCCCAAATCAAGGCAAGCGCTCCCTCCTCCCCTGTTGCATGCTGACTGATGTATGAAGGACCCCCCGAGGGAGAGAGTCCCCCGTGGCTCGACCTCTGCTACATTCTTTTCCTTCCTCCTCCTACTTCCTCTCCTCCCCATTCCACAGACACACGACCCTCCCCCCTCAACTCCATTTCCCCCCATCCTCCATGACCCCTATTTTTCTTCTTCCCATTCCTCTGACCTGTCCCCTCCTCTCCTCCCCCGAATGTTTCCTTCTTTCTCTCTTCTTCCTACCTCTGTCTACATTCTACCTTCCCCTACCCCCTTTTTCAATCCCATCATCCCTTTCTCTCCCATGCCATATTTCCTCTCCTACCTCTCCTATTCCCCAAGAATCCCTACTTCCTTTCCCTCAACCCCTCCCCTCCTCCCCTTATTTCCACATTCTACCCCCCCCATTACCCTGTATCTTCTCCGCACACTATCTTCTCCACACTCCTGCGCCATCCTCTTCTTTCTCCTTTCCCCACGACCTCCCACATATACTCTCTCCCTCACCCCCCCCCCAGCTGTACCTCCCTCTTCGTCCTCCACCCCTCAACCGCACCACCATTGCCCCCAACCCCCCTCCACCGCACCATCTTTACCACCTATCCCCCCCACCACCACCACGCCACCACTGTTTGGACTAGTGACTAATGAAGAGAGAAACTGCTGGCCTATGGATGGTTACCAGACGGCCACCGAGGCGAATTGGAACGCAGGGAAAGATAACTTTGACGTCGACGGAATCGCCAGTGGTGTTCGTTCGCTTCTCCGTTCTTTCTCGTTTTATTCTTCTTTTACTTTTTTTCCCCGATTTTCTGTTTTTGTTGTTTAGAATGTCCTTCATGGGAGCCATGAAAAATATTTCTCAATGTGAAGAAGGAAACATATGCAAATACATGTATGAGATGTACACACACACACACACACACACCACACCACACACACACACACACACACACACACACATAGGGAGAGAGAGAGAGAGAGAGAGAGAGAGAGAGAGAGAGAGAGAGAGAGAGAGAGAGAGAGAGAGAGAGAGAGAGAGAGAGAAAGGGAGGGAGAGAGAGAGGGAGAGAGAGAGGGAGGGAGAGAGAGAGAGAGAGAGAGAGAGAGAGAGAGAGAGAGAGAGAGAGAGAGAGAGAGAGAGAGAGAGAGAGAGAGAGAGAGAGAGAGAGAGAGAGAGAGAGAGAGAGAGAGAGAGAGAGATGCATATACATGTATGAGATGCTTGCACACACACACACACACACACACACACACACACACAGAGAGAGAGAGAGAGAGAGAGAGAGAGAGAGAGAGAGAGAGAGAGAGAGAGAGAGAGAGAGAGAGAGAGAGAGAGAGGGAGAGAGAGAGAGAGAGAGAGAGAGAGAGAGGGAGGGAGGGAGAGAGAGAGAGAGGGAGAGAGGGAGAGAGGGAGAGAGGGAGAGAGGGAGAGAGGGAGAGAGAGAGAGAGAGAGAGAGAGAGAGAGAGAGAGAGAGAGAGAGAGAGAGAGAGAGAGAGAGAGAGAGAGAGAGAGAGAGAATTATAATAATACCGCAGTAAAAAGTTATAGTACTATTTAGATAACTAAATGTCTTTATTGTATCATTAGAAAATTGAATATTCATGAAACTAAACTCGTTATTTTTTCTATACGTTTCACTCCATGTAACTACTTTAGGCCTTTTCCGTAAGATTAATCAAACTAATTCTAACAATCATAATATGAATAATTGTTACGAATATCGCGATTGTCCTTATCACTATCGTGGTATCAAAATTCGCTTTGATGATAATTATATCTTTGATTGTTCCTCATTGAGACAATTATTAATAATATTGCTGTCTTCCTTGTCATTATCATCATATTCATTGCTTATAAATTTCCCTCACCTTTATAACTGCTATTACCATTGTTATCATATTCGTTACGACATGAGCAATAATAACAAAAGAAAGAGGAAAAAAACAAAATAACAAAAGAAGGGGAAATAAATACATGGCAAAAGAAATAACTACTAAAAAGCAATAATTAAAGAGAGGGACATGGATTGTTCTAAAAAATGAAAGTGAATAAATAAATAAAAGCGCTGGATGAGAAGGAAACCGATAAAGGTATATATAAAAAAAATCATATTCACTCATCAAAAGACGCGGGCAAGACTCAAAAATGGATAAGAAAGATTAATAAAATCGAAAGGAAAACGAATCCCCCCCCCCAAAAAAAAATAATAATAAATAAATAAAACAAAAAATACAAACTCTTTCCGCGCACAAAATGCAACCCAAACAACCCCAGCCCGGAGAAATGAGAAGACCAACACCCTCCAAAGCCAAAAAGCGGGAGAAACCTCCTCCACCCTCATACTTCACCACCCGCGCCCTCTCTCCTCCTCGAACACTACCAAGCATAAAAGTTAAAAAGTGTTCTCTTCACAACAAGCATATAGATGGAGGCTACGCATGTTCAAGAATGTGAAAGAGAAGTGATGAACAGGGGGGTCCTGTGCGCGCCCTCGGAGCTAGCTCGAGAAAAGGGAGGGACCCGATAGCTGAATATGATTATAAGAGGTTTAAGCGCCCTTTGTTCTAAGGGCGAGATCGTACAGGGAGGACAGTGTTCAGGGATCAGCGTTAAGGGAGGCATATCGTTTTCTGGGGAAGAGAACTAGCACCCTGTGGTAAATGATAAAGGATAACGTTGGGTTTCACGATTTCTTAAATATTTGTTAGTTTATAAGAGGCAGTGTTCGGTGTTCGTGAACAAAGAACTAGCACCTTGTTGGCAATAGATAGGTATAAAATTAGGTTGTATTTTACTTTATCTCTCCCTTAGGTTACAGGAGCTGGAGTATATAAAAATATAGATGCAATATGTAAATTTAACAATCATGTAAACATTAATTCAATAACCAATTTACCTACTCATATGTAATCAAACAGTATCTGATTTTAATGTAATGCCGATAGTTATTTATTCAGAGACATTTCATGAATGGCAAAAAGCAGTTAATAATAAAAGAGAAGAGTCGGGGAATGAATAAGAAAGACGAGGGAGAACAGGCAAGGGATAGGTAAAGGAAAAGGGATGGAAAGAAAACACGAAAGCACAGGAAATGAGGGAGTGGTTGAATAAATAGCTTATACTGAAACCTCTCCTTTCCTTCCTCCATCCTTCCCTCCCCTCCCCTTCCCCTTTCCCTCACCCCCCCTCCCATCTGGCTCCACCATGAAAGCTGTTTCCCTCTCTATCACCGCAAGCTAATTACTTCCTGTCGCGCGACACACGAGACTCGCGTGTGAAGTGATTTTTAAGCCCCCAAGAACTACAAGAATGTAGCGCTCTTTGCCTCTTTCACTTTTTCCATTCTAAACATTTTAAATCCCCAGTTTTTTCATGTTTACATTTAACCGATTAGCACGCCAGAAGCTCAACTTGCCAGCCTGGCCAGACACCTATTGACTCTCACACATCTTATATACCCGCACCCATTTACATACACGCACATACACACACACATACCCGTACACAGAACCCGAGCACCTCTGGAGATCGCCAGATAACCCGCCTCCTTCTCGCCTATTAGGCTTGACCGCTTCGAGGGAAATTAGTTGGCTGTCAATTATATGCATTTGTCAGGTGTCCGCGAGCGCAAGATAGCTCACACGCGAACCCACTATCTCCCGGTCAAGGCGTTCGCGGCGAAAACACAGGACGGAGACTCGTGCCATTAATCATGCACGCGTTTCCCGGCGCGCGAGTGAACCTTGCAATTTTTAAGTCTGCGAGCCGATGATCCGTCTTCGTAAATTGCGAACGCGTTAAGAGGCTACGAAGGCCGTCGGGTGAGGTCGCGGGTCCTCGACGCTGGGAGGCTGAGCAGGCTGGAGGTCGTGGTGTATTGTGGGGATTTAAATCTTAGAAATCAATATGAACGTAGCGGAGAAATAACGGACGCATAAAATTAAATGTCAACGTGAAATGACGACTAAAAATACAATAATTAGGCAAATAAATAAATGAATTTCATTTCAATGTGCGCAAAAAGAAAGAAAGAAAAAATCACATATTTCTTCTCACACAATTACCTACCTCCACCTAACATACCTCAGACCAACCACCAACCAGAACCACATACACACGCAACCTATCCAACATCGACCCACACACAACAAAGAGACCAAAAGGCTCAAAATGCAAGTCCAGCCAATAGCAACATAATGAGCAATCCACGTCTAATTCA
>NC_091578.1:23184462-23194462 GCF_042767895.1 Penaeus vannamei | reverse complement strand
ACACACAGACACAAACGCAAAAAGAAACATGCATACACGCACACACATAAACAAAAGAAAAAAAATAAGAATGAGATAGTTAACTTAAAAAAAAACAAGCAAACAAGAGCAATAAATAACTAAAAGAAGCAAAAAAAGTAAGCAAATCAACCATAAAATCGAATCCGAGGTGACTTTTCTCCCACAAGCTTTACGCAGCCCTTCCACGTCAAGGGTCCGTCCCAACTCATGTCCTTTTTTACCGAGGCGAAAATGCGCTTGACAGACTAGAGATCACTGATGACAGACTGATAGACCGGGGCTGCCGTTTGATAACTGCCGAGATGGCGATGATTATTATTTGAGAAACATATGTAAATATTAAATTCAGATATGTTGCATTCAGCAAATCGCCAGGAAGCATATAAAAAGTACAGTTAACGCAACCGCAAAGAGCAGCGACAGCCAGAACGTAAACTGCCAAAACCAGAGCAAACACACAGTACCGCCGACACTTTTGACACTCAAGTATGACATGACAAGTAAGTTAAACAAACAGCACCGAATCCTCCAGCTTTCTCTCTTGTCATCTCAGCTGTTGGCATGGATATGACACCGTTCAGTCACATTTGGATAAATATTTGGCCCTTGAGTCATCGGCCGTCACTTAGCGCCTGTCGAGACTCGTCGGTTGATTCCATTTTCTCAAGTGCGTCCAGGTGCAATCTAATACTTCCCATGATCAATGGCGAAAGTAATATAATTGCCGTTACAATGTACACTTTGTTCTGCATCAAACAATTAGTTGCTTCAAGTCTTCGAGATTAACTGACAGCCGTTGGATGATGTTTTTTGGGGACGCTCAGAATGTCAATCAAGATTGTCTTTCTCTCTCTTTCTCTTCCTCTCTTTCTTACTCTCGCTCTCACTCTCACTCTTTCCGTACCGCCAACAGCAAGAGCAACACCTTAAATCTCCCAGTTTCATAACTATACAAACTCTGTGTCCTATTTATATAAAGCACTTCACATTCAATGCTTCATGATTTACATTCAGTGTCATGCCAGAGATACACTTTGTTTTTTAATTCGTTATTAGATATGTTAAGCACTTTAAGAGGTTCTCTCCCCCAAGGCTGATCTTGTCACAATGTTGTTTTGAATGATCAAGCCCTCAGATGACTCATTCAGCTTTCGACTATCACAACTACAAAATGAAAACAACAACAGTAATAGTAACAGTAAAATTGATGATAATGAGACAAAAATAAAAACAAGTATGAATTAATAATCTTCCATTCAACATATAAAACTTCCATCCATATGATTGCACAGGAAGCGGATTTGCTTATGACATCGTGATGGCATGCCAAGATCTTAAATGTTTCTCACTAGCACATTCGATGTCCTTGTTCGCTTCACCGTAACAGTCAAACAAGCGAATGAAACATGTTTCAGACCAAAATTCCAATATTGGGAAAATATTCTATAAATAATGACACAAAGTAATAGCATCATCAGCACCAAGTAATAGCAGAAGTAGTACTTGCAATAATAGCAGTTGTATCATGGCAGTAATAATGGTAATATTATCACAGAGGTAATAAAGATCCTCATCATGTTATTATCATATGATAACAGTTATAACGATGATAGTAACATTCATTCAGAAAATAAAACAACAGTAATAATAATGTAACACTATCAAAATAACAATAATAATAATAAAAAACAATAATAATAATAACAGCAAGGATGCAAACACAAGGTGACATAGGAGGGTGGACGAGAAGAAAGAAACGATGGAGGGAAAGAGGAAGGGAAAAGTGGAGATGGAAAGAGGGAATGGCAGAGGAGGGATGCACCAGAAGAGAGAAAGGAAGGAAGAAAGGAAGGGGAAATATGGAAGAGATAGGACAAAAGAAAGCAGAAAACGAAAGCAAGTAGACAATAAATCTTAAAAATGGGAGAAGGAAGAACGAAGAAAAGGAAGGGAAGAGAAAGATCGGACGAAGCAAATGCGAAGGTTGTGAAGCAGGTTGTCAGGATAAGAAAACGAGGAGGAAAAAAAATCCCCCGAGACGGCAACCTTCCCTCGGGACCCTCCATCAGCGCCGTATTTTCGTTTACGAGTTAGCCTTAGCCGTGGCGAATAGCGCATTAAAGTACCCGAACCTTGGCGGGAGAAGAAGAACGCAACGCCGGCGGCTACTTAAGACCGAAATTTCCTCACAGACCGGATAGGATTTCCGTCCTAAAGTGCCGCCCCGGGGTATCCCTTTGCCCGGGTACGAATTCGGGTAGGATGGTGAGGATGGAGGGCCTATGTGTGACAGGTTCTTATTGTGCGACGCGTCTGCCCGTCAAACGTCTTTCAAGGAAGGGGACTTTTGTCGCGGATTGGTAATACGTTCTCATATATATATATATATATATATAGCATTTGCCATAACAGGATCTTTGAAAGATGGACGTATGTCTGCCTGTATTTACAGAGACGAGGGAAGAGGAGAAGAGAGAGAGAGAGACAGAGAGAAGAGATGAGATATGCGCGCGTGCGCGTGCGAGCATATGTATGTGTTTGTGTGTGTGTTTATATGTGTGTGTGTGCGCGCGAATATATACGTATATATATATATATATATATATATATATATATATATATATATATATATATATATATACATATATATATGTATATATATATATATATATATATATATATATATATATATATATATATATATATATATATATATATATATATATATGTTTATGTGTGTGTTTGTGTGTGTGTGTGTGTGTACATATATACATATATATATATATATATATATATATATATATATATATATATATATATATATATATACATATATACATAAATAAACACATACGTGTATATACTTATATAAATATATATAAATATATAAATAAATATATATATATATATATATATATATATATATATATACATATACATGAAAACATACACACACACACACACACACACACACACACTGCAAAGGGAACGACGAAGGGAAGGGCAAGAAAACACACGAATATGCCGAAGGCCTTTTCACTATTGCTTCGTCAGGATATATGCCCTGACGAAGCAGTAGTGAAAAGGCCTTCGGCATATTCGTGTGTTTTCTTGCCCTTCCCTTCGTCGTTCCCTTTGCAATCTGTTCAACATGATTTCCACACATACATACACACATACACACACACACATATATATATATATATATATATATATATATATATATATATATATATATATATATATATATATATATATGTGTGTGTGTGTGTGTGTGTGTGTGTGTGTGTGTGTGTGTGTGTGTGTGTGTATGTGTTTGCTTTTGTGGATGTATTTGCGTGCGTGTATGTGGCTGCTTTGTGTGTATGCGTGTGCGTGCGTGCGTGCGTGCGTGCTTGCTTGCGTGCGTGCGTGCATGTGTATGAAGAAAAAGATAAACATGAGAGAGAGCGTCAAACAAAAAAAAACAAAACAAAAAAAAAACGAAAACGTAAAGCACAAAAGCAAAGCCACAAGAAGTTGAACGCTGCAGCACACGACCCACACTGACCCCGGACCAGACACGCAGAAAGGAGGACTCAGTACAATTAACATCATACCCAAACTCAAGTCCTTTATAAAAAAAATAGATAAATAAAAAAAATAAAAGGAAACAAAATACCCGTTCGTGCTTAACCTGGTAAACATCAACCTCGCTCAGTGTACACGTACTTAGGGACAATGACACAGAATGTGTATTTACATTAAGACAGGTTAGGAGCGAGGTTATTAGATCTATTGGTGATAAGCGGAACACGAAAACGAATTCTTCGCCAGCATCGCACGAGTTAAATTAATTCAAATACCCGTTTAAATGTCCAACGAAAGGAAAGAACAATAATGATTATCTTATGAGGTACAATAATATCATATAACCTAAGTCGGTATAAAGAAAAGTGCTAGATGCGAGCCTACCGGTTAGCGAGTAGCGAAGGAGAGAGTAGCGAAGGAGAGAGAGAGAGAGAGAGAGAGAGAGAGAGAGAGAGAGAGAGAGAGAGAGAGAGAGAGAGAGAGAGAGAGAGAGAGAGAGAGAGAGAGAGAGAGATAAAGAGACAGACAGACAAACACCCCGACTAAATGACTGACTACCAGACAAAGAAAACCACAGACAGGAACAGACAGACAGGAAGAGATCAAAAGTGGAAAGAGAGAAAAACAGACCCACATCGACAGACAGACGAGAAGGCGACGTGATCAAACGATTCCTCAGACCGGCGCCTTTGATGGTGACCAAGGAACCCGAGTACAGATCTTAAGGAGCCAGGTAGGAGCGGAGCCACAGGGAGCAGGGGGGGGGGGGGGGGGGAGGCAGGGTTAAGATAAAGGGGGTTGGGACTAGGATGGGTGGGGGTGGGGGTCATGAGAAGAGGTTAGGGGGGGGGGGCGAGGCAGGGAGCCCAAGGGGTGGCAGGAATGGCAGGGGACAGTAGGGGGTATGGGAGAAGAGCCAGGGTGAGAGGGGGAAGTTGGGGGTGGGTAAGGGAAGGTAGAGATATGTGGAAAATAAGAATGATTTTTTTCCCTCAGGTTCGCTAGGTAAATTTCCGCCAAGATTTTGTGAAATGGAAGAGAGTGAGATTCTATATTAACCTTTTTTGTACCGAGTTTATGTTTAATGAAAAAATGATGATAATTTAAGGTAAATGCATAATAATAACAATTACAATAATAATCCCAGTATTATTGGCATTACTAAACAACAATAATCACGACATTATTAGGAATGATAACTATGATGAAGATACTAATACCTGACATGATATCGGAAATACACAACTGAATAACTATTAGTAGTAAATGGGTACTAAAATTAAAATGAAACAAAAAAAGAGGAAAAATGATGATATAAGCGCTGTAAATCTGCCACTAAATCCCGCTAAACATGTTCTTCCAGAATCTTTTAAGTCGTGATGGAAAGAACATAACAATGATTTACTGCAGGTAAAGGACCATCCCTTCTTCTTTTCTCTTTCTAGGTTCCCTCTTTTTTTTTCCTTTTTTTATCCCCAAACTTGATGGTTTCCTTCTCCCTTCTATTTTCCCCTCCTTCACTTGTTTCTTTCAAATTCTTTTTTATCGTCTTCTATCTTTACCTCTTCCTTTTTTCTTCGTCTTCTTAGTGTCCTCATTTTACTTGTTCTTCTCATTTTCCATAATCTTCTTTGTCTCCTTCCTTCTCCTCCTCGTACTGCTTTTATCTCCTCCTTCCTCTTCCTCTTCTCCATTCTCTTTCTAATTCCCCTTTAACTTCTTCATCCTCTATTTTCCTCGTTTTGTCTTGACTTGGAGTTTAAAGACCACGTTATGACGGCACTAAATATTCCTGCTTCTTTCATGGATTTTGGAAAATCTTTTCAAACGCAACACATTTCTTACATTAAACAAAACAAAAACATTTACTTTAATAATAAATATATTTTTGATAACACCTATAGATCTTATCGGAAAAGCGTGATAAATAATAAAAAACAAATCATGGTATAGAGAATAAGATATGAACTTTAAAGAAGCACTGAAGCTTCAGATTATATAGGTCCAAGCTTACTCTCCAAAGTTTTGTAATCATTTTCTTGTTATAAAAATATAATAGCATAGAGATCACCATTCCATTGTCAATATATGGCAACACTGCTCACCGTCTGTTAATACTGATTAAATAAATGGCGGTAATAGAGCGTCAAGCGTCATGCAATCGCCGCGGTCTCCATGCTTTCGGCACTCCGTAAAAAAAAAAAAAAAAAACTCAGACACACATTCTGTAAAATAAACGTTATAAAAAAAAATCCCAGCGATATACCGTGTGTTTCCTTTGCTGAAATTCTTTTAGCACGAAGGCTGCGTTAACCACTAAACGAACGCACCGCTTACATGGTCAGTGGTTGACTCTCCACCGACTATCAACAAAACTAGATATAAAGCCCAAATAAGGGACCTTACAGAGGGCTCCTAGCTGTCGGTGCTACTTCGTTGCTATAAGAAGGAAACGGGGATTGAAACTCATATACGTCAAATGCAATCCATCACTACCAATTTCATACGCACAGATCTAAGAATCTAGGTTAACCTAAATCCACACATTTTCCCATTGGTTTTCAGCGAGCTCTGTCTTTAAAATCAACCGTAAAACAGCAGTTTTCGAATTCTAAACTCCCTCTCACCCCTACTCCAAACGCAACAATTTCTTTTCCGTCAGCGCATCTATTTTTCTGCGGCTTATTTCCGCGCAGATTGTTCTGTTAGTACACTGGGTGCGGATTTTATGGAGGCTCGCGCTTTTCGCTTCTGCGAGCAAGGGATATCTTTGCCATGTGCCCAAAATCCGCGAACAAATATTTTGAAAAATTATCTTTCCGCGTAAATTTTTAGCGTTAAAACCAGGGTTCTCCGAGCATTTGAAAAAAATTACAGTCTGGAAAATGTACAAAATCACGGTGGAAATAACAGCTGATATGATAACTCGAGGGCACCACTGGTAAAATACGGTTGGCCGTTCTAGCAAGATAGAGCTGCGTGCATGAATTTCATCAAGGTTTTCACATGATTTCACGGCTATGAGTGGAAGCTCACCTCAACCCCTAATAGACCAACAAAATATCCACCTCGTATGCTCTGGCAAGGCGGCCTAAACAGGTCAGAAAACATTTCCTATTTAAAATCTTACCTTAGAGGACCGGCCAGTCGGGGTAAGGAGGCGAAGGATTGCGCGGGTCTGACCTCGGCTCCTTGGCGAGGTTCCTGAGGCTCTTCGAAGTCTAGGCTTTCGGGAATATTCTTATGAACTTCAAGCAACTGCATCTGAGTCTGTTTGGTCGCACCCACTGTACAGGATAGCTTCTTTGAAAACTGATTCTGAATATCGTGTCAATTTCCTTTTTCGCTGTTGCAAGTCAAATTAATTGGCCATTTTTATCTTCTTTATTTTCTAGTATGATTGGTTGCGGGAATTTATGGGGGCGTGTATTGACGTAAGTACGGTTACATGTCAATACAAAGGAACGCTTTACAAGTAATTTTTGCATAGCCAAATCAACCCCTAGCCTACTGCAAAACTAATCTATCGCAACCGCTTCTCGCCACACTTGACAAACCTAAAAAACTAACCTAACACAACCACTTATAGCCAAACTTCATAAACAATAGAAACTAACCTAACACAATAACTTATAGCCAGACTTGATAAACTTAGAAACTAACCTAACGCAACCGCTTCTAGCCAAACCTTAACCTAAGTTAACCCAAAGCAGCAGAATGCAGCCATACATATTACTCATTTTTACTCTTTACATTTAAAAGATGAGGAAGAGTCGCGGGATACACTATTAAGCAATGTTGCGCCATCTACAGCAAAAAATCGGTGTCCGTTTTATCCGGTCATATTACTGACGAATATAAACAGACCAGTGTTTCTCCCACGCGGTTTAGGCGGAGATTTAATGAAAAGTTGATGGACAAACGAACCTACGGCAGCTTCCGTTGATTCGCGACTGTTTTTTGAACATCGTATAAATGTTTCGTTTTGTTGTTTTTCACATGTAAAACATTGTGGTTGTTCATCACTAGCAAATAAAACTTGTATTTACATGAAAATCAATCAAAATGTATCCATATATGCCCGTAAAGTAAATCAACTTATTAGATATTAGATAAATTAATAAATTTCAACGAAAATCGTAATCAAGCAAAGACAATAAAAACAAATTTTACCGCCCGCCAACCGCCGATTCTAAACTTTCTCATATTCTTTCATTTACCCTCCGTTATCAAGACATTGGCTTTATAATCACATCCCCAAATAGTTTATGCAACCGGTGTGACTTACAGAGTTCCGTAAACAATGTGCCAAAAGATTTATGAAGCGCAAACACACTCGCACAAACGCGGCGTAAACCGACAAAAGCCGATCGTTCGAGCAAACTGTCATGGCGTTCGAAAAAGGCGGGATTTTTTTTCTCCCCCCCCCCCCTCTCTCTCTCTCTCTCTCTCTCTCTCTCTCTCTCTCTCTCTCTCTCTCTCTCTCTCTCTCTCTCTCTCTCTCTCTCTCTGTCATGTTTCGATAATAACAAATAATAATGATGCTAATTATAATGATAGATACCGTAATGACGAAGCCGAAGACCATTTCGATAGCAAAGGAAAAACTTATATAAAAAAATGATAAGGAAAAAAAGATGGACAGAAAACAATTAAATTAAATTATTAAATTACTTTTAAAAATCTATACTGATGTTAGGCAAATAGAAAAAAAATACGCGATACGAAGAGAAAAATAATTTAAACTCGTTCGGACATAAATGAAGCCGTGAAAGTTTACAATATTCTTGTTAATTTCATTTCATCCCTTTTCTTGTGGAAATGGACAGTGACGACGAAGTAATGGTTACCAAACATTGCGGTTTTCACAGTGAGGGCAGATAAATGTGCTTTCGAAAGGTTAAATACACATTTTTGGGGGTTCATTTATGCCTAACCTAGCTATTTTTTCTGATATACTGCGTAATGCTTCGCTTCTATTAGGCATTACTGTTTTACTTGAAGTAAATTACTGACGAATTCTTTACGAAAGAAAAAAGATGTAGAATGAAAAAATAAGAGTGAAAAATATGTCGTATAATGATGTAGGCCTTGCAAGGAGAAAATTAAAAACAACAGCAATTGTTTAGTTTTTTTGCAGTTGAATTTTACACCATCTTTTTATTATCAGTAATTCTATTTTTTTCCTTGTAAAGCTTTAAGCTTCCCCCCTCCCGTCTCTCTCTCTCTCTCTCTCTCTCTCTCTCTCTCTCTCTCTCTCTCTCTCTCTCTCTCTCTCTCTCTCTCTCTCTCTCTCTCTCACTAACCTTTTTATCAGTATCACATTTTTACCATCTTATAGCCAATGCCTCAGTATCTTACAAGTAATAGAGTGAGATGGCAATATAGAATCCTCTTATCTCTTCAAACCTCACATTTATCACAACGCATTTATGAGACGCCAAGTGAATATTCGAGTTGACGCCTCGCCCTCCGTTTTACAACCTGAAGGCAGTTGATCGTTATTCAAATTCTTTATTTCAACATGTGACTGACGTTTATAACTCTTTAAGTTCCCACCTTCATCTTCTTCCTCTTGTTCGTTGATTTGTCTGTTTGCATTCCGTTCCTCCTGTTTTTCGTTATTCCTCTATTCTTTTTTTATCTTTGTCTTCCTCTCTATCTTTCTCTTACTCTTTGTCCCTCTCTCTATCTCTTTCTCTTGCTCTCTCTCTCTTTCTCTTACTCTTTGTCCCTCTCTCTATCTCTTTCTCTTGCTCTCTCTCTCTCTCTCTCTCTCTCTCTCTCTCTCTCTCTCTCTCTCTCTCTCTCTCTCTCTCTCTCTCTCTCTCCTCCCTCCCTCCCTCCCTCCCTCCCTCCCTCTCTCTCTCTCTCTCTCTCTCTCTCTCTCTCTCTCTCTCTCTCTCTCTGCACCACCTTTCCTCCCATTCTTCCTCTCTCCTCCACATCGCTCCTCCCTTTTCCCTCCCCCTCTCCCTCCTCTTCCCACTCCTACCCCCCCCCCCTCCACGTAGACCTCCTCCCATTCTCTCTCATTCACCATTTTCAAATTCAAATTTTATGCCCAAGTTCGCGCCTTTTTTGGCCATAATAACACAGCGCCTCGTCTGTTCTACCCTCCCACGCGCCTAAAATTTTATGTCATAGTTTTTTTTTCTATTTGGTCTATTGTTTGTTCGTTTTAGTGCGTTATTGTTTTGTGTGTGTGTTTTATTAATTCTCTCTTGTTTTGTTTTGTTTTATTTCGTACATATTTTTCCAGTGTTCGTTTGCTTTACTCCGTTTTTTTTCCTTTCTTGTATCCATCATTTTACTTTTCCATTTTTTACAAAATTTTACTATCGTGTTTGATATCTATTTTTCATTTTTTTTCCATCGGTGTTAGATATATGTTTGAATCTAGCATTTT
>NC_091578.1:23161962-23174462 GCF_042767895.1 Penaeus vannamei | reverse complement strand
TCCTTTCCCCTCGGCTCTCCGGTCCCCTCAGCCTCACTGTGCGACTCGCTGCTCGCTCTCTCTCTATCTATCTAACTAGCTATCTAGCTATCTGCCTGTCTATCTATATATCTATCTATCTATTTATCTTCTCGCTTCTCTCTCTGTATATATATCTATTTGTATATCTATATATCTATCCGTCTATCTTTCTCTCTCTATGTATCTATCTGTCTATCTATTTATTTATCAACCTTCTCGCTCCTCTCTCTCTCACTATCTGTCTATCTATTTATCTATCAACCTTCTCGCTCCTATCTCTCTCTCTCTATCTATCTGTCTACTTATCTATCTATCTATCAATCTATCTATCTTCTCTTTCTGTGTTTCTTCACCTTCCTTGCCTTCTCTCTCCCTTTTTCCGTTTCCCCTTCCTTCTCTTCTCCTTCCCTTAACCTCCTCACTCTCTTGCCTTTCCTCATGCACTTCTATTTTTGCTTCCTCGTCGAGCTTCGGCAATTTTCCTTTCAATCTAGATATAATGATAAGAGAATTAAGCCTTATTATCGTTTATTAATCGTATTGCAATTAAGAAATTCGTGAATGCTCTTGCAAGTTTAATATTTTTTCTTAGTTTATAATTATTAGATTTTGATTTCGCTGGGATTTCCTCTGACCGGTTTCAGCTGATTATCGGTGTTTGTTTCTTATTTTCCTGCCTGGTGTAAATAAGAAAATTTAGAAAAATTGGACCAACGCTGCCAGAAAAAAAATCAATCTTAAGGTTAACAAATAAGCAACGAACTTCTTCAATTTAATTGTGTAACAGCAGAAATAAAACGTTTCGGGTTGACTGGCTTCACCCATCCTCAGTGAGACATTAACTGTAAATAACAAACCATAATAAATATTCACCTAAACACTATACTAAATACGATGAGGTGGATTTCTCCTTCTCTCGTTTTCTCCCTTTCTGTTCCTATTCTTTTGCCTTTCGTGTTTTCCATATCTTTCTTTCTTCCTTTCTCCTCTTTTCCTATTTCTCTTTCTCTTACCTTACCAATCGCCTCTCTATTTTCGTTCCTTCTATACCCTGAGATTCCCCTCTTTCCTTGTCGGGTTCCTCCTACCCAACATCATCAATATCACAATAACAATGACAGCAACAGCAACAACATCAATCCACCACCACCACCTACAACACAATAACAATAACAGCAGCAGCAATAACAAAAAAAAATCCACCACCACCACCTACAACAACACATTAATAACAGCAACAACAACAAAAACAAATCCATCACAACCACCTCCTGCACCACCACCACCACCACCACCACCAACAACAACAACAACAACAACAGGGCGGACTGTGCCACAGAGAGGCCGACCGGGAGCGCCACCTGTTAGTGTAGTAGCCGGAGCCTCTCCCTAAGTAACTCAGCAGTCATAACAGTCAAGAGAGGCGGACGGTCACGGGAACTCGACCGGGGGGGGGAGTGAAGGGGACGGGTGAGGGTAAGGAGGAGGGGGGGTGAGGGGGAGGGTAAAGGGGGGGGTGAGGGTGGGGGGGGGTAAGGGTAAAGGGGAAGGGGGAGGAGTGAGGGTGAAGGTAAGGGTAGGGGGAAGGGGAAGGAGGGAGGGTGAGGGTAAGGGGTAGGGGGAAGGGTGAGGGTGAAGGGAAGGGGAAAGGGAGGGGTAAGGAGTAGGGTGAGGGTAAGTGGTAAGGTGTTGGGGGAGGGTGATGGTCGAAGTGAGGTTTCGAAGGGGTAGAGGGAGTGGGATAACGAACAATAAAAAAATAATGGTAATAATTATAATAACACTTACGACAATAACAATGATAACAGCAACATTAGTAATAATAGTAATCGGTGGTCAGAGTGGGGATGAGGGTAAGGTGGATGGGTTCGGGTTAGGAATGGGGGGGGGTGTCGGGGAAGGAGAGAAGGGCCATATCACTCACGGATTTTTATTTTATTTATTTTTTCTTGTGGAGCCTGTTCTACTTGGAATGTGTATGTATGTGTGGAGTGTGTGTGTATGGAGAGGGGAGGTGTGTGTGTCCGTGTGTGTGTGGAGGGGGGTGTATGTGTGTGTGTGTGTGTGGGGGGAGGTGTATGCATGTATGTGTGCAGGATGTGTGTATGTGTGTGTGGAGGGGGAGGTGTATGTGTGTGTGGGGAGGGAGCTGTATGTATGTGTGGAGGGTGTGTGTGTGTGTATGTGTGGAGGGGGGAGGTGTATGTGCGCGTGTGTGTGGTGGGGGAGGGTATTTACTCAGTGTGTTAGAGGTATGTATGATGATAATAATGATTAAGATTATAATGCTAATTATGACGACAGTTATGATGATAATAATGGTAATGATAATGAGGATAACAATAACAATCATGATAGCAATAATCATAAGAATAATAATAATGATAGTAATAATGACAATAACAATGATAATGATATAGCAATAATAATAAAAATGGGAATAATAATGATAGTGAAAAAAGTAAAAAGAATAATAATGATAGTGAAAAAAGTAACAAGCATAATAATGATAATAATTGTAATAATAATAACAACTACAATGATAGTAATACTAGTGATGATGATAGAAATGATGATGATAATTACAATATTGATAACAATGATGATAATAATAATGACAGTAATGATAATAACAATAATATAAATACTACTACTACCAATAATAAAAGTATTGAAAACAATAATGATAATGATAATATCAATAACAATAACAATAATATCAATGATAATGATATTGTTAATAATGATAGCAATAACAGTGACAATAATGAAAATAACAATAGTAATAACACTAATGATAATGATAATGATAATAATAATAATAATGGTGATAATGATAACTAGAAGCATTCAGAGAGCGCATACCTCCGCCAAGGAAATAGGATCAAAGATGCAATAAGAATATTCGCACTTGAAGAATTACGTCAAAATCACCTCTTTCTCAAGCACATTGATACGTCCGCCTTCCCCATCTCGCGATGCTAATGAGTCCTGTGAAAGATTTCTGCATCCGGATCGCTAAAGAAATTTAATGGCATCTATGCATAACTTTATGAGTTATCCTACTAACCAACTAATAAACAAACACGCTAAATAACTAACAAACCAAGCAACCAAAATCGTACCAACGGTGGCAGAGGTAATGGTAATGATGAAGATATCAATAATAATGATCATACTAGTAATAGTAATATTTATGATAACAATAACTCGAAACACTCAGAGAGCGCATACCTCCGCCAAGGCAATTGGATCACTGATGCAATAAACATTTTCACATTTGAAAAATTACACGAAAATCACCTTTTTCTCAACTGATGCAACCATCTAAAAAAATCTAAGATACGAATCATGATACGGATCACCAACAAAATTTAATGGCATTCAAGTTCATAAAATCTGTTTATAAATTTCTCAACAAACAAACTATCTAACCAACGAACTTACTAACCAACACTACCAAAAACATAACCTCCTTTTCAGAGGTATTAACAATTTTGACAATGGAAATTTAAAAGATGATAACACTGATAACAATGATAACAACAAACAATAATGATAATGATGGTAATAATAATAATAATAATAATAATAATAATAATAATAATAATAATAATAATAATAATAATAATAATAATAATAATGATAATAATAATCATAATCATAATAATAATGATAATAATAAATAAATAAATAATGATAATAACAATGATAATAATAATAATGATTGAAAGTTTAGCTAAGACACATCTGGCAAAAAAAGGCATAAAACTCTGTTCATAACCTTTTACGTTATCCCGTTATTCAACGATCAAAAAATATCAGGATCGCCACCAAAATTGAATGGCATCTAAGTTAGGCTAAGACACATAATAATTATGAAAAAAAAATTCTTCAAGACTATTTGAGTTTCCCTGATAACTAGCGAAGAAAAAACGAACAAACTAAACAACTCTATGAAAAAACAACCTCCTTGTCGGGGGTAATGATTATCCTCATTGTCAGGATTGTTATTATTATTATTGTTATTTTATCATTATTTTTATTATCATTATTATTATTATTATCATTATTATTATCCTCCTCCTCCTCATTATCATTATAGTGATGTTCATGATAACTGAAACAACAAAAATAACAGCAACAACAATGATAATGCAAAAAGTAGAAGCATTAATGATAAAAACAAAACCAGTGACAACAGCAACAACAAAAGGCGGCACAAAGACCACGAATCCCCGCCATAATGCTCTATCTTTTCCGTCGGCAATTTCCATCTATTATTTTCATCTTGCAACGTAAATCCAGCGCCTCCCCTCCCCCGACCCGCTTACCACTTCTTCCTTTCTCCTTTCTTTTCTCTTCCTCTCCCCATCCCCTCCTCCTCCCTTCCTATTCCTTCTCTTTCTCCCTCTTTCCCCTTCCTCCGTACTTCTTCCCATTTCCTGTTCTTCCTTTGTCCTATTTTCATCATTCTCTTTCTCTACTTGCCCCCTGCCCCATTCAAAATCCGTATCCCTTCCCCTTTATCCTCTCTCCCATTCCCCCTTCCTTCTTCCCTCTCCCTTCCTTGCAACATCCTTCTTTCCCTTTCCCCATTCCTTCTTCCCTCTTTCCCTTTCCCCATTACCCTTCGTTCTTCCCACTTTCCCTTTCCCCATTCCCTCTTCCTCCTTCTCCCTTCCTTTCAACATTCCCATTCCGCTTTCCTTGCAACATCTCCCTTTACCCCCATTCCCCTTCCTTCTTTCCTTTTCCCTCCCTGCAACATCCCCCTTTCCCTTTCCCCATTCACCCTTCCTCCTTCCTTCTTTCTTGCAACATCCATCTTTCCCTTTCCTCATTCCTTCTTTCCCTTTCCCCATTCACCCTTCCTTCTTCCCTCTTTCCCTTTCCCCATTTCCTTTCGTCTTCCCCTCTTCCTTCTTCCCTCTTTCCTTTCCCCCATTCCCCCTTCCCCCTTCCTTGCGATGTCCCCATTCCCCTTTTCTCCTTCCCTTCCTTCTTTCCCCTTCCCCCTTCCTTGCAACATCCCCATTCCCCCTTCCTCCTTCCCCCTTTCTTCTTCCCTCTTTCCCTTTTCCCATTACCCTTCGTTCTTCCTTCTTTCCATTTCCCCATTCCCTCTTCCTTCTTCCCCCTTCCCCTTCCTTGCAACGTCCCCATTCCCCCTTCCTCCTTCCCCCTTTTCTTCCCTCTTTCCCTTTTCCCCATTACCCTCTTCGTTCTTCCTTCCTTTCCTTTCCCCATTCCCCCTTCCCCTTCCCCCGTCCTTGCAACACCCCTCCCCCGGCCCTTGCAACAGAGGAAGGGCCTCCGATCCCTGAATTAGCGAAGGAATCCCTTGAGCTTCAGGATCGGGTCGGATGCTCCTTGCTCGACGTCGGGCGAGCTCGGCTGTGCAAAATGGCTACTTTTATTTGACTCTGACTTTATTTATTCATCAATTTGTTCTTATTTGCTGGCCTATCCTCTTTATTTGTCTTCGTTCATTTGTTTGTTTGTTTACGTTTTTGTCCTTGTTTATGGGTGTGTTGCGGGTGGTTTGTATGGAGGATAAGAAGTGATATCAGGGTGGCGGTTGCCGTTCGTAAAACGAGGGTATTAAGAGAGTGATTAATCTCGGGAGGAGATGAGATGGTTGCCTCTCTCTCTCTGTCTCTCTCTCTTTCTCCCCCCCTCTCTTCCTCCATCCTTCTCCCCCCTTCCTTGCCTAACCTCTCTCTCTCTCCCTCTCTCATCTATCTATCTATCTTCATCTCTCTCTTTCTTTTCTTTCCTTCACTCCCTAACCCTTTTCCCTCCCTCCCTCCCCCTATCTCTCTCTCTCTCCAAGAAGTGTTTATCTAATGACTCTTGCGATCACCCTCTCCTCCCCCTTCCCCTATTCCCCCTCCTCCCCCTCCTCCACTTCCTCCCCCTCCCCTCCCTATCCTGCGGGAAACCCCATGGCAAAAGGGCGGAAGTCACACGGAATTCCTCGCCGCCCTTGAAGTCATTTTTCAGATCCTGTAGCTAGGAGAAGAATGGGAAAAAAGTTTTAAATAGGTTATTGTTGTTAATATCTTTATCATTATTATCCTTATCATCATCATCATCACGATCATCATCATTATCATCATCAACACTATCACCAACTTTATAATTATTATCATTATAAAAAAAAATATTATTGTCATGATCATCATCACCATAATGATCATCATAACCATCATCATCACTACCATCGCCATCATCATTATTATTATCATTATCATTATTATCACTATCATTATTATCACTGTAAGCATCATTATCACTATCATTAGTATCGTCATTTTCATTATGTTCTTTATCACCACTGTCATCATTATGATCGTTATTACTATTATTATCATTATCATTGTTATCATTATCAAAGAATATTAAATGAAGTTATGTAACGATATAAATAAAGCAGCCAAAATGAAGTCGTCGCATAGCTACTGTATATATACATATATACACATGTACATACATATATATATATATATATATATATATATATATATATATATATATATATATATATGTATGTATATATATGTACTTATACATATATATGTGTGTCGCGTCTGTTGCCCGAGACATCGAACTCTTCCACAAACTTTAATTAAAATGAAGTGCGTCTTGAAGTGATGTAATAAATCAGGATTACTTTATATACTAAGCGCAGGAGGACGCACTAGATCTAACGGTGACAATCGCTGTTTTTATTCATCTATTATTTTTCTAGAGTGAGAAGCAACTTAGAATAATAATGCTGATTTTTTTTTATCAATTTAAAAGCATCAATCATCTGTATCGTGTTTTGGGAGAATAAAGATCAATTTCCGAGTTGCGAAGAAGCAAAAATAAAAACCTTACGACCTCTGAAAGAAAGAAAGAAAGAAAGAAAGAAAGAAAGAAAAAATGAAAGAAAGAAAGAAAGAAAGAAAGAAAGAAAGAAAGAAAGAAAGAAAGAAAGAAAGAAAGAAAGAAAGAAAGAAAGAAAAAAAGAAAGAAAGAGAAAGAAAAGGTTTCCTAGGCTCGGCAGGTCATATGCATTTCATCGACGGCAATCGCATATTTACCTTCCCCTATCTCAAGACTTCTAGACATTATAGCAAGTCATATCTTCAGCGTGAAGTGCGATCTACGCGGGTGAGGAGAGATGAGTTAAGAGATACGGTGCAAGATGAGTATCGGGAGGTCCTCGAGGCGACTCACCCGGCGGGTAAATGGACCGACGAGGACCCGCGGGCAGTTCCGTTTTCTGTGGGGCCTGGGGGGGGAGGGGGGGAGGGGGATGGTGGGGTGAGTTGAGGGTTGGAGGGGGAGGGGAGGCTTCGTGTTTTTTGTTCGTTTTTGCGTGTGTTATAATTGTTTGTTGAACTTTTGTGAAGGTATTGTTGGTATGGTTGTGTGGATATCGCGCACGCATAAACATGCACACACACACATACAGAAAGAGAGAGAGAGAGAGAGAGACAGACAGACAGACAGACAGACAGACAGACAAACAGAGAAAGAGAGAGAGAGAGAGAGAGAGAGAGAGAGAGAGAGAGAGAGAGAGAGAGAGAGAGAGAGAGAGAGAGAGAGAGAGAGAGGCAGGCAGGCAGACAGACAGACAGGCACAGACAGACAGAGAAAGAGAAAGAGAAAGAGCGAGAGAGCGAGAGACAGACAGACAGAGACATACGCTTCCCCCTCCCCCACAAACGCACGTCAGGACACTTTTTCTCGTCCAAGCAAGCAAGCAACACGTGACAAAGACGAATTCCTGACAGCGAAAAAAAACACAACTTGTGACTTTACCTTCACACTTTCAAGCACCGTCGAATTTTCTTAGCAAATACAGATCCAAGCGCAAGAAAGGAAGGAGACCGCTGCTCTGATGAAGCAAAGGACATTCCAAGAACTCGACGAGGAAAAAACTATTTGTAAAACTTTTTTTTTTTTTTTTTTTTTTTTTTAAGGACGCCCCTTCATTTCTCGGAAATCGGGATATTTCATTTATTCGATTATTCTGGGAATTTGGAAGGTAAATGATGTGCCAATAGTCAATCAATACTGCGAATAGCTCTTCTTTATAGACTGAAGATTTAGAGAAATTCTATTGACACGTAGAATTTTAAGATTGCAAATAGACCGGAGATTTCTCTTGATGATGATCCATCGAGTTGTTTTAAGAAAGTGTTTTTTTTTTTTACTTTTTTCTGTTTTTGGTAATAACTATTTATTCATCAGTTCAAACACATTAAGAAAAATTGCCTTGAAACGAATTCATGAGCACAGAAAAAAAGAACGAAAATATATGCCGGGAAATCCAAATCGGAAATTTCGCTTCTCGACATCCTTTTCGTTCCAGAAAAAATAATGTTACATAAACGAAAATAAGTAAAAAGTGTAGAAAAGTCACCCAAGTAACATTCTAATGATACCCCGTGGATACTAAACTGCGTATCAATTTACGAAGGATGGATAGGAGAACCGATTACATGTACGCGAAGTGTTTACGTATGTTTTTGACCTAGAGGGAGAGAGAGAGAGAGAGAGAGAGAGAGAGAGAGAGAGAGAGAGAGAGAGAGAGAGAGAGAGAGAGAGAGAGAGAGAGAGAGAGAGAGAGAGAGAGAGAGAGAGAGAGAGAGAGAGAGAGAGAGAGAGAGACAGAGACAGAGAGAGAAAGAGAGAGAAAGAGAGAGAGAGAGAGAGAAAGAGAGAGAGAGAGAGAGAGAGAGAGAGAGAGAGAGAGAGAGAGAGAGAGAGAGAGAGAGAGAGAGAGAGAGAGAGAGAGAGAGAGAGAGAGAGAATAGAGAGGGGGAGCAGGAAGACAAACAAACAAAGAGACAGAGTAAAACACAAAAAAGAGAGAAAGAGAGAAAAATAGAGTAAAAGAACATAGAATAAGCAAGAGAAAGAGAGTATGGGACGAATAACACGTACACATCCATATGAAAATATATCGCACCCATCCACGTATGCATCAACACGTATCCTTGAATATAACATAGCAAAGCCTTCGCCGCCTCACACAGGAGAGAAGAAACGTTTCCCGGACAACGTGGAAGCCGGTCTCCCCCTTCCTCTTCCTCCGCCACAGCGTATGTTATGTTTCCCCTTTTCCCGTCGCCACGCTGTCTCTCGGGGGCGCTTGCTATCCCGTGGGGGACCACCGAATGCCAGGAGGGAGGGAGAGATGGAGAGAGAGGGGGGAGGGGGAGGGAGGGGGGGAGGAAGGAAGGGAGAGGGAGAGGGGAGGAAGGAAGGGAGAGGGAGGGGGAGGGAGGGGGGAGGAAGGAAGGGAGAGGGAGGGAGAGATTTGCTCTTTCCTTGTACTGGGTTTATTCTTTCTTTGGATTTTTCCCTTATCCCATATTTCTGATTCCCCCCTTTATAAACTTCTCTCCTTCTCTGTTCTCTCCGTTACTCTTCTTTTTTTCCCCTCCCTTGCCTGCTTCCCTCTTTACTCCCTTTATCCCTTCTCCGCCTTCGTTTCCACATTTCCTTCTTCTTTCGCACTCTTCCCTTATATTCTCATCTGCCCTCCTTCCCTTATCCTCCTCTTCTTTCGCACCATCCCCTATCCTTCATCCTTCTCCATCCTTCTCCTCCCTTACCCCATGCCCCTCCCCGCCCGCCCCCACTCCCCCACCACCTCCCTACCCCGGTGTGTGGGCGTGACAAGAATTTTAGCATGATGTAATTTGGACTTTACGATGGGCTGAAGATGACGGTGGGAGGTGTCGCTTTAATTGATGCGAAGGGGGGGGGGGAGGTTGGAAAAGGGGGAGGAGGAGAGGGAGGAGTCCTAGGAAGGTGGGGGGAAAGGGGGAGGGAAGAAAAGATGAGGGGGAAATTAGGAAGAAAGAGAAAGAAAAAGGGAGGGACAGAGGAGATGGGGAGAGGGGAAGAGTGCTAGGGAGGAGGGGAAAGAGGGGGAGGAAAAGAAGGAGGGAAGATTCGGAAGAGAGAGAAAGGAAAAACAAGAGAGAGAGGGATGGAGGGAAAAAGGGGGAGAGAAAGAAAATTGCTAGGGAGGAGAGGAAGGGGGAGAAAGAAGATTAGGAAGAGGAAGAAAAGAGGAAAAAAACGTGGGAGAAAGGAGAGAGGGAGAGCCATGGAAGGGGGAGAGAGAGAGAGAGAAGAGGGGTGTGAGGGTAAGATGGAATGCAGAAGAGGGGAGATGGGGGGTTTTAAGCGGAAAGAGGGGGAGGGGAGGGGAGAGGAAGGGAGGGGAGGGCAAGAGAGGAGAGATCTGAAAAATAACTTAATTAAAGGCTATGTTTTTCTTTTTAATTAAGTGCTTAAGGAACAGTAATAGCGCGTAGGATTTTTTTCACTGAATGTCTGCAAATAAGATGTCTTATCTTTATTTACACATCACGTATGTAATTTCGTTCAACAATAAAATGATTTCCCAGTAAGCAACATAGAATAAACATTACATCATATATTTCCGAGAAAAAACAATCGAAATGAAAGAGACCAGGAGAGGAAGAAGAAGAAAACACAGACGAAGAATAAGGAAGAGGTAGAAGAAAGTAGGACATGAAGAAAGAAGAAGAGAAAAATAAAACTGTGAAGAAGCACATGGGAGTGATACGAGGACACACAAACATGAGATAAGAAAGAAGAAACAAAGTAAGAAAAAAAAGCAGGCGGAGAGAGGAAGAGAAACAAAGGAAAAAAGAAGCACAAATAAAGGAAGAAGAAAAAGAGAAAGGCAAGAACAGAAAAAAAAAACAGATGCTTGAATGAAAGAAAGGGAACAAAAACAAAAAACAATAATTCTAACAACAGCAAAAACAGTGAGAAATAAGTAGGATCCCAGTTAAAAAAATAATACAAAAATGAAAAAAATCAAAAGATCAAAACAAGAAAAGCAGATTTAAAAAAAAGACAAAATATGAAAATTTTAATTAAAGAAATAAAAGTCAAGAGCATCCCTCCTTCCCTTCTTCGTCCGTCTCTCTTCATTCATTTCCTTCTTTCTTCTCTCCCTTCTTACCGCCACCCGCCTTTCTTTCTCTTCTGTCCTCATTCTCTCCTTCCTCCTCCCTTTTATAACTTCTTTTATCTCTCTCTCCGCTGTTTTATTCTCTCTCCTATTATCTTCCATTCCCTCCCTTCGTCATCTCCCCCTCCCTGCTCCCCTCCTTATTTTTCTCTTCCTCATTTCTTCTTTCTCCTCCTCCTCCATCCTTTCCTTATGACTCTTTCCCTCTCTCTATCCCTCCACTTCATTCTCTCCTTCCCAATTTCTCTGCTATTCTCTCCCTCTCCCTACATTCTTTTACATTTTCTTCCTCTCTTCCTCCTGCTCTTCTCTCCTTCCCTTTCTCCTATTTTCTTTTCGTCCTCCTTTCCTCCATTTCATCCTCCTCCCAACAACTCTCCTTCCTTCCCTTCTTTCCATCCTCCCTTCCTCCATCTCTGCTTCCATCCCTTCCTTCATCTCTCCTCCTCTCCCTTTCGTCTCCTTATCTTCTTTCCTCTTTTCTTCCTCCATCTCTCCTATCCATCCTAAAATACCTTACCTCTCTATATTACTCTTCCTCTTCCTGCCTTCCTGCATCTCCCCCCACCCCCACATAGCTTTTTCCCCTTCCTTCATCCATCTTTTCCCCTTCCCTTCCTCCATCTTTTTGCTCCCTCCCTTCCTCCATATTTTATCCCTCACTGCTTCCCCGTTCTCCATCTTTTACTCCCTCTCTTCCTGCATCTTGTCTCCCTCCCTTCGTCCTTCCCTGCCTCTCTTCCCCCATCTTTTGCTCCCTCCCTTCCTCCATCTTGTCTCCCTCCCTTCGTCCCTCCCTGCCTCCTTCCCTCTTTCCCTTCGTCGCTCCCTGCCTCCTTCCCTTCCTCCCTTCGTCGCTCCCTGCCTCCTTCCCTCCCTCCCTTCGTCGCTCCCTGCCTCCTTCCCTCCCGCCTGGCAAGGAAATCAGCCCACGTCTTGCCCTTCCCAAGCAGGTGCTGTTCGCCAACGACTGGCCCCTTCACTGCACCTTCACTGTTACGAGCCGTGCTGACATTTCCTGCTTTTTAGTGCCAAGATCTGCAGTGACGGTGACAAGGGCGGGTGCAGGGAAGGGGAGAGGATGGGGGAGGACTGGGGGAGAGGGTAGGGGAGGGGGTGGGGAAGGACTGAAGGAGGGGGTAGGGGAGAGGGTGGGACTGAAGGAACTGGGGGGTAGGGGATAGAGAGGGGTGAGAGGACGACTGAAGGTGAAAGGGTGGGGAGTGGGCTGGACGAGGGTAGGAAAAGGGAGTTTTGAAGAGAATGAGCGTGATAGGAGTTTGGAGAGGGAAGGAGGGGAAGGAGAAGAGGAGGGAGGGGGTTGAAAGTGTCAAGAAGGTTAGGGAGTAAGGGAGGGAATAAGGATGAGGAGAAGAGGAGAGGGTGTAGGGGTGGCAAGGATAAGGGAAGAGGACTCAGGAAAGGATGAGGGGAGAAAGAAATTAGAAAAAGAGAAAAGAAA
>NC_091578.1:23146962-23149462 GCF_042767895.1 Penaeus vannamei | reverse complement strand
CATCTAACTCCCTCTTTCTCTCCCCCTCCCACCCTCCCCCCCTAACTCCCCCTACCCCCGCCCCACGCCTGAAGAATCCTCGCCCACGTGTCTTGTTTGTAAATTATAACTTAACAAATCAGAGGCGCGTGCGCGCGGTGCCATGATACGATCCCGTGCCGGCGTGGATTCGCGGGCGGCGAGGGCGCAGCAAGGGGACGGGCGGCAAGGCGGGGATGGGCGCGCGCTGGCCGGTTGCGCTTCCAGAAGGTTGGGCCTCATCAGTGTTATCATTACTATTATTATCATTATCATTATCATTTTCATTATCTTTATCATTATCATGACAATGACGCTGATCATCATTATCATTATTAACATTATCAATATTATAACCATTATTATCATTATCCTCATTGTTAACGTAATCACTATCATCATTATCATCATTATTATTACTATTATTATCATTATCATTACTATTAGTATCATTATTATCCTCATTACTATTTTAATATAATTATTATCACTTTCATCATTGCTGATATTATTGCTAGTATTACTACCATCTTAATTATTATCATCATCATTACACAATCCTCATCATCATAACTATCATCACGAACACCATCACCTTCACATCTACACTATAACCACCATTATTCTCAACATCTTTATTACTTACACCATCACCACTTCTCTTGTTATCACGTTTCCTACAATTCCCAATTCCTTCAGTTATCTTTTTTTCCCTCCTGACAACGGCTGTCCCTGATTACTCACCATTCGCCTTGTCATATATTTTTTTCATAACGTCCTTGACTCATGACAGGATATTTTGAGTAAATGTCAAGATCCCTTTATCTCGTGGACGTGACAATGTCAAGTGTCAAGCAAGCGCAGTGGATATTGCTCTCTGACGCACACTGATACTTGCCAGACATATGCCTTGAACTATGATGAAATGCAATACTTTTTGTTGCAAAGAGCATTTACTTATTCATTTATTTATTTGCTTATTCAGTTATATATTCAATGTGCTTTTTTCTGCATTTATGTATTTGTTTATTCAGCTATTTATTCAATCTATTTTTTCTGCATTTGTTTATTTGTTTTTTCCTGTATCTGTACATTAAATTTTGTTTTGTTTTCTTACGTTTTGGAGAAGTGTTAGTTAAAAGCTATATTTTTTCCTGCCATAATCATCCTTTTCTTATTCTTTTGCCTTCGAGATAAGGTGTCATGACACGAACCGCCATTGACATTTCATAACCGTGACGTCATGATGCGTTCATGCTGAAAATATAGAAAGACAAATACATGTTTAGATAGATAAAGGGAGAGAGGGGGAGGGAGGGAGAGAGGGAGAGAGAGAGAGAGAGAGAGAGAGAGAGAGAGAGAGAGAGAGAGAGAGAGAGAGAGAGAGAGAGAGAGAGAGAGAGCGACAGACAGAAAGAGAGAGAGAGAGATAGAAAGAAAGAGAGAGAGAGAGAGAGAGAGAGAGAGAGAGAGAGAGAGAGAGAGAGAGAGAGAGAGAAATGAGAGAGAGAGAGAGAGAGAGAGAGAGAGAGAGAGAGAGAGAGAGAGAGGGAGAGAGAGAGAGAGACAGAGAGACAGACAGACAGAGACAGACAGAGAGAGAAAGAGAGAGAGAGAGAGAGAGAGAGAGAGAGAGAGAGAGACAGACAGACAGAGAGAGACAGAGAGAGAAAGAGAGAGAGAGAGAGAGAGAGAGAGAGAGAGGGAGACAGACACACAGACATAGACACAGAAAAAGAGAAAGAGAGAGAGAGAGAGAGAGAGAGAGAGAGACAGACATATAGACATAAACAGATAGACAAACAGAGACAGACAGGTAGACAGATAGTCATACATACGAAGAAAAATAAACAGACCGGCAGACAAACAGAAAGAAAGAAAAAAAACGAACAAACTAAGAGCGAAGCAAAAAGACAAACAAACAAACAAAAAAATCAGAACCCAGCAGGAAAACCGCGAAGAGTGCAAGGCTGCATCGCGGGCGAGCCGGCGGCCGCGACCAGCCGGAGCGGGCGGCAGTCAAGGCACCGCGGCGTCGCTCCGTGTTGCGAAATATTTGCTAATCTGTCCCTCGCAGCTAAACATGCCTTTGTGCTTGGCCCTTGCTTGCGTGCGCACGTTTAAGGAAATTAAAGACCGCTGTAAAATGCGGCGATTAAAAGGACGAAAGAAGAAAAAAAATCGCTCATTAATGGCCATGTTTACTGGATGATGAAAATTCGAGGTATGTTCCGCCGGGGAAAAGATTTTAAGATTTGGAGGACGTTCTTGAGGAGGAACGAAGTCGAATCTCTTTGTCTTTGAATCTTTTGTTTATTCATTTGTCTATTTATTTATTTATTTAATTTTCATATTATTTCTTAAGTCTGGGTTTCGGTTTGCTTTTGCCCGGTGACTTCCATATGGTATCAGTATCATTATCACGATTTCCCATTCGCTGTCTCCGTCGTATGGTGTAAACAGACTCTGATGAAGAAGAGAA
>NC_091578.1:23136962-23139462 GCF_042767895.1 Penaeus vannamei | reverse complement strand
TATTGTTATTTTCATCGTGCGTGGGTTCTAAGACGCCGTCACGGTTGATGTGGTATAATCATGGAATTTAGTTCTATTAGTGGCATGCTTCTCTGGCGTCGTGATTGGCTACACCTTTCTTTAATTAAAAGCACCGCCATTTGCATCGCCATCGCCCTCGACGGTCAGCATTATTGCAGTCTGGACGAAGTTCCGTCATCGCTAATTAGTGTTTTTATATATACTAAAAGCAAATTCAGAATTTCCTCGATCTCTGCCACCTAATCGATGATTCAAAAAACTTAAAAGAATGCCAATTTTATTTTTTCTTGCAAATTTCACAACTACATTAAATTACTTTTATATCAAATCGTGTTTTTTTTCAAAGATCACAGTATTTCCAACAGTTAATAGTAAAAATATGCACAAATCATCAATCATCACTATTAATAAAAACATAATTTCTATAATAAAAAATCACAGCCCAATTACCATAAACTCTTCCTAAATCTCTCTAACTAATAATACTCCCTTAGAAGAAAAAAAAATGTGGGGGATTTTCTCATAAACAAATTGCTCTAAACAGGAAATCATAAGTTGCAAGCTTGAAGTTGATAAAGCCTATAATTTGGCCGAGAGAGCGATCGATCACCCACGTACCGCATACGCATTAACAGGTCAATTCTTCTAGCATGTAATTTCCCGCATCGTTACCCCTTAATCCGTAAGCTTATTGCCTTCAAGAAAATAAATCAAGATAACAAAGGGAGAAATCTACTGTATTACTGCCTTGCATAATAGAATTTTAATATTCATCAAATCTGTTTTCTCGGCTAACGACCCAAAATCCGACGTCAAAACACAGGTCCACCGCCATGCTTAGAAAAATACGAATTTCCAAGCAGATCCATTTTCTGGGATGAATCTCACTGGCGATGGATCAGTTACCTGCAGCCGTGATCCGTACATGGATCCGCTCATCAAAACCTAATCAACTGCGCCATAATTTATTATTATCATTACCATCATTATTATTATTATTATTATTATTATTATTATTATTATTATTATTATTATTATTATTATTATCATTATTATTATCATTATTAGTATTATCATTATTAGTATTAGTTATTTTTTTATCATTATTGTTGTTATTATTATTATTATTATTATTATTATCATTATTACTATCATTATCATTATTATTGTTATTATTATTTTTTTAATTATTATCATTGTTATTATTATTATCATCATCGTTATTAGTATTATCATTGTTATTGTTATTATTATTATTATTATTATTATTATTATTATTACTATTATTATTATTATCATTATTATTATTGTTATTTTTATTATTATTATTATCATTACCATTTTATCACCATTACTATTATCAGTATTTCATTATCATTATTATTAGTAGTAGTATTATTAGTATTATTATGCCAATATCCTTTCACGCAATCATGACAAACTAAGAAAGTAACAATGAACAAGTACATTGCAGCAAACATGACACGTTTGTTGAAGGTAAAAAATGTAATTTATGACACTACCAACTTCATACTTCATCAAAAATCACTGAAGGATATATTACTAATATAAATGATTATAGCAATTAAAAATCCATTGAAAAATACATTCAATAATTTTGCCAAGAGAATTTAGAATAATCATGCATCAGCTATTACTATCTGAAAAACGAGAACTTTGACAATCTCAAATATCATCTTTAAACAACTAAAAACATACTCCCCAAAACTGAATTCCATCGACTCAATTAACTTCAAAATAAAACCCAACTGCAGTAACAACAAGTCTCTCTTTCTTTTCTTCTTTCTTCTTTTATAGGATTTTAGAACGTCTCTCTATTTTTTTCTGTGTCAGACCTTGACATTAGGCTTCATGAAGCTTCAGAAGCCCAAATGAATCAGTAATTGAACCAGAGGCGAACCAGACGAGATAATACGAGGCGAGGGGTCCACGCGATTCGAATTGCGTCGACACCTGTTTCGAGATCTACGAATTGGACAGTGACGAGGATAGTCTGCTTTTGTCTTGCTTCTTTCTTTCCTCTCTTCTCTTCTCTCTCTATTTCCCTTCCATCCACATTTTTTCTCTTATTATCCTATTATCCTACTTATACTTATTCTTTTTCGTTTATTTTCTCCTTGTTTCTCTGCTCTTTCCTTGCTTTTTCTTCACCCTTATATTCTCTTCTTTCTTTTATGTGTTTTCTTCCTTTTATCCCGTTCTCGCTTGTCTTTTATTTTTCTCTCTTTTCTCATTTATTACTTTTACCTATTTTCTTATTGCTCATTTTCTCGACTGTTTTTGTTACTTGTAATCATCATTAATATCATCCTTATGATATTCATTACCACTGCTACTGCTACTATTGCCACTTCTACAATTAAAGTCATTATGATTATGATTATGATTACAATTGATTGTGATTATGATTATCCTCCTCTACCTCATCATTACTATAATTATGATTTTTACCAGTATC
>NC_091578.1:23102661-23105161 GCF_042767895.1 Penaeus vannamei | reverse complement strand
TCATCTGTTATCATCTTTATTGTTTTTGTTATTATCATTAGTATCACAATTTTCATCATTGTTATCATTTTCAGCATTACTATTATCATCACTAACCTCACTATTACCATCATTATCATTATCCTTTTTATCAGATTACTACTGCTACTACTACTACTACTTCTATTATCACTGCTATTACTATTATTGTTATTACTGTTATTACTATCACTTTTATTATCACCATTATCATCAGCATCATTGTCATTATCATCATTATCAACATTACTGTTGCCATTATTATTAGTAGTAACATTAGTAGTAGCAGAAGCAGTGCTAGTGTCTCTATTATTGTTATTGTTATTGTTATTACTATTATTGTTTTCATCATTATTATTATCATTATTACTATTATCATTATTATTATCATTATTTCTATCATCATTATTGTTGCATTATCATTAAATCATACTCATTGTTGTTGTTATCATTGCTAATACTTTTCAATTTATTATTATCATGATTACTTTCATCACTATTATCATCATCCTCATGATCATGAATATCATTTTGTGAATATTACCGTGATTGTTATTACTAGCATTACCGTTACCATTGTTATCATTGTCTTTGATAAACCCTCTCATTATTGTAGCCTTTGTTAGTATCACCATTAACATCATCATAATTCTTTTTCATTATCAGTGTTATCCCTATTTCCTTATCACTATTCATAAATTTTTGCTATTTCATGTTTATGAAACGACTTCCACAATCCGACCATCGCCATTAAGGTGCTAATTATTCCTCTTAATTGCCCTTCCAGTAGGCAATTAGCCTCACACCGATACCTGTCAGAAGACGCTCACCTATGCATGTGCGTGGGTGTACGTACACGGCTGCGCACATGACTACACGGCGCACCTCCATTCTCATTTAATTATCGCATTTTGTTTCGATATCAGAGATCTAAAAAGCGGAGATACTGGGATGAAGCTAATGTGTGACCGGGCTAATTAGTCTGCTAATGAGTGTTGACGTCGAAGCTGGTCGTGTTGTTGTTGCTGCGTGATGGTGGGTCTTCAGATGTCGCATGTTGCTGGCGAGGGGTCGGGGCTGCAACTTTTGTTTTTGCAATTTTGTTGTTGTTGCTGTCGACTTTGTTTTTATTGTTGCTTTTGTTACTGATGTTTGTGGCATTGTCATTCTCGTTGTTTTTGTTTTTTGTTGTTTTTGATGCCGTTGCTATTTTAACTATTGTTTTTTGTTAAAGATGTTATTGTTATTATTGTTTTTGTTATTGTTTCTCTTGCTGTAGATATTGTACTTATTGTTATTACTGCCGTTTATAGTCTTGTTGTTTTTGTTATTGTTTGATATGTTATTGTGGCTATTGATGTTATCACTGTTACAGTCACTGTTGTTGTTTCTACTGATACATGCATACATACATACATACACACACACACACACACAGACACACACACACACATACACACACACACACACACACACACACACACACACACACACACACACACACACATATATATATATATATATATATTGTTACTGTTATAGCTCTCTTATTGTGGTTCATGCTATTGTTATTGTTGTCGTTGTTGTTGCTGTTTCTGGCGTTCCGTGTTGCGCGCATCGCCGACGAGGAAGGCGTCGCCTCGCTCTCTCTTGCCTCTGCCTCTGTTGCCGAGAATGTTGACTTTGCTGTTGCTTCTGTTGGCTGAACTACCGTTGCTTCGGCTTCTGTTTCTGGTGATACTATCAAGGACATTCGAGCGTCACTGCTGCTGCGTTTGAAGTTGTTTATGTTGCTTGTTCCTTTTAGACTTCTTTTTATTACTGCGGTTAATATGATGTTTTTTATTATTACTGCTGTTAATGTTATGATTTTTTATTATTACTGCTGTTAATGTTACGATGTTGTTCACACACTTTGCTGTTAAATCTGATTTTATCTCTATTCTTTATCATCTACTATTCGTTATCATTATTTTACATTACTACTTTTAAAAAATATAAATTACCAACACGATTCGCTAATGATACCTAGTAACGGCACTTCATTAAGTTTCTCGCAGCCTGTTCCTCTCGTGCATTACCATCATTACCCTCGCCAGCGCCACTCTAACCGCTATCATTGCTCTTCCAACATCCTCTGCAATCTCCAGTGTTGCTCTGTCATGCAAAGCGAGATAGGTAAGATTCGTAACGTCTACCTGTCGCACAAACGTAGTAATTGGTTCACTTTGATGAGTAAGGCAGGAGATTGTAGCTTATGGTTAGCATCCTTTTTTCTTCTTTAGCCATCCCTCCCTCTCTCTCCCTCCTTTCCTTCCTCCCTTTATGCTTACCTATTCGTCTTCCTCTTTTCTTTTTGAGCTCTTCCTTCCCTTTCCTTCTTTCTATCTCATCTCGTTTGTTCTCGTATTCCTTACTCATCCTTCCTTCATTTTTACTCATCCATCCCTCATCCCTTTCTTTCATCTTTACCTATCCGTTT
>NC_091578.1:23085161-23087661 GCF_042767895.1 Penaeus vannamei | reverse complement strand
ATTTGCTATCTTTCTTTCTTTCTCTCTCTCTCTCTCTCTCTCTCTCTCTCTCTCTCTCTCTCTCTCTCTCTCTCTCTCTCTCTCTCTCTCTCTCTCTCTCTCTCTCTCTCTCTCTCTCTCTCTCTCTGTCTCTCTCTCTCGCTCTCTCTCTCTCTCTCTCTCTCGCTCTCTCTCTCTCTCTCTCTCGTTCTCTCTCTCTGTTTGTCTGTCAGTCTGTCTATCTATCTATCTCTCCATCCCACTCTCTCTCTCCATCTCTCTTTATCTCTCTCTCTGTTTCTCTCTCTCATTCTCTATCTTTTATATCCGCCGTTTTTACTATTTTCTCGTTGTACCTTTCCCTCTTTTGCAAAGCAAGAAAAAAGGTTTACTTCTACGTAAAGAAATATAGAGAATATGATTAAAAGACTCAGTTTCATAAAGTAAAATTCTCACATTTTTCCTATTGTAAAAGTACATTATCTATCCTTACAAAACACAATATCAGTCACATATCATCTATCACCAGAACTCATGAATCTGTATAAATTATTCAAATATCTTACAAGCACTTGTGGGAATGACATGCACAGAGAACCAAACACTGGATGATTTATACAACTGGTAAAATAATGTACAAACAGTAAACAAATGTTGAGGTTTTGTTTACCGTGTGGAAGAGAAAGGAGTGTTTTGATAAATATACAGGATAAGGAAACTTGTCCGTATTTTATATTGTTGTGTTGTACATTGTTTATAATGATAAGGGCCTGTGCAAGAATTTTATATATGAGCCAAGCGGTTTGTTTACACACCTGCGTTTGAAGTTATGGATACGTGAATACCTAACATAAATACTAGCATTGACACATATAAAGATCCATTATTTACAAACACTGCACACAAAGCACACACACACACACACACACACACACACACACACACACACACACACACACACACACACACACACACACACACACACACACACACACACACACACACACACACACAAACACACACACACACACACACACCTTCACTCACTCACACACACACAAAACACACACTCACTCACTCACTCACACGCACATAACCCCTTCCACACAAACGCACACACACCTTCCCGCACACTACCATGTTACCAGGGGGAAAACACGCATAAAACTCCAGCCTATCTGGCAGAAAGGAGGGTGCCAGCCTTGCGACAACAGCGCTATCTCTTCAACATGGGAAAAATAAAGGCGGAAATTATGCAGGTGAATCAATATCATCATTGTTATCATTAATTTTATTTATCAGTTTGGATATCTCATATGAGTGTGATGTCATCATTCCGTTAGTGATATCTTGACTAATATATATAATGTATGCATATATGAGGCGTAATATATGATATATGGTGTTTGATATACAGAACACGTTTCTGATTTATATTGCATGATAAATCGTACAGCTTGACATATGCTTATTTTAAAAACAAATCCTTCATCTCAACTTGTCAAAAATATTTTTCCAATATTCTTAACTCAAATAATTAAACCTTACATTGTACTATTCCCGATAGATATTATTCATATGTGATTATGATATATTAAAAGGAGGAGATGTTTCATTTGTAAAAATAAAAGACAAAACAAAAAAATTAAAAAAGAAAAATTGAAAATGGCCGCAAAACAAATATGTTTTCGAGGAAATTGAGGGAAAATAAATGAAAAAAGAAAGAAATACAAGATGAAAATAAAGAAAAATATCGGAGAAAGAATATACTTTCTCTCTAAGACGAAAAAGAGAGAGAAAAAAAAAGAAAAAAAGAAAAAAGGAAAATAAAAAAAAATCGAAGAAGCATCTATTTTCTAGGATAAAGAAGAGAAAATAAAAGAAGACCATTAAAGAAAAAGCTAAAATGAAGACGTAAACACAAAACATCAAGATCCACGGCGTATCTCTCTCCCCGAAGGCCGCGGGACAGCACTCACGAGCGCCGCCATATTTCATCGTTAATTCATCACATCAACTTCAACCAAAAGCATCATCGTAAAACCTACTTCGGCGAACGCTCCCTCACCCTCCCCTGCCCCCTTGCCCTCCTCCCTCCCTCTCCCTTACCCCATTACTCCTCCATCACTCTCCCTTGCACTCTCTCTTGCCTTCTCCCTCGCCCTCTCCCTTGCCCCCTTACTCCTCCGTCCCTTGCCATCTCTCTTGCCTTCTCCCTTTGCCCCCTTACCCCTCCCTTGCTCCCTTACCCCTCCCTTGCCCTCGACCCCTCCCTCCTCTCCTTTGCCCCCTTACCCCTCCCTTGCTCCCTTACCCCTCCCTTGTTGCCCTTATCCACTCCCTTGCCTTCTCCGACTGCCCTCTCCCTTGATCCCTAGCCACTATCCCTTACTTACTCCTTCCCCACCCTTCCTCTCTTTTGCCCTTCCCCTTTCCCTCTCCCTTTCTCTTGCCCTCTCTCTTGCCCCCTTCTCCCTATCCCCTATCCTCACTACCCCCTTAGTTACCTTCCCCAGCCCTC
>NC_091578.1:23062661-23070161 GCF_042767895.1 Penaeus vannamei | reverse complement strand
TCCTTCCCTTTCCCCAGCCTCTCTTCCCTCCCTTCCCTTTACCCAATCTCCCTCCCTCCTTCCCTTTCCCCAATCTACCTTCCTCCTTCACTCCCTCCCTCCCTCCTTCCCTTTACCCAATATCCTCCCCTTCCCTCCCTTTACCCAATCTCTCTCCGTCCTTCCCTTTCCCCAATATCCCTCCCTTCCCTCCTTCCTTCCCTCCCTCCCTCCCTCCCTCCCCCATCAACCAGCGCTTCCTTTGCAACTCCCAACTCAGCAACAAAGACTCAATCCCGAGACCTTAGCAAAGCCGAGAGCAGCCTCTGCGCCGAGCGGTCCTCCCGAGATAAGGGGCGGCGGCTCCGTGGGGCGCGCACGATCGCTAAAGAGGCAGGGGGGGGGGGAGGCTGAAGGGGAGGGGGAGGAAGGGGGGAGGAGGCAGAGGGAAGGAGAAGGGAGGGGGGTGGAGGAGAAAAGGGAGGAGGAGAAGGGGAGGGGAGGAAGGGAGGAGGAGGCAGGAGGGAAGGCGAAGGGATTGGGTGGAGGAGGAGAAGGTAAGGAAGGAGGAGAAGAGAAGGGAAAGGGAGGAGGGATAAGAGAAGTAAAATGGAATTAAGGGAAAGGATAAGTTAAAGGAGAAGGAGAAAGTGGCGTGGAAAAGGGAAGGTGGGCGAGGAGGAGAGAGTTACGAGGAGGCACAAAGGAAGGAAGATGATAAAATAAAATGGACAGGGGAAGAGAAGCACGAGATGAAATGGGAAGGAAGGAAGGAAATGAGTAACATGAAGCAGACGGAGAAAAGGGAAAGAAGAAAAAGAGAAGGGAAGAAGGAAGAAAAGGAGGGTTAGGGAAGAAGGAAGGGATGGAAGAAGGAGGAAGAAGGGAAGGTAAGGAAAGGGAAAAATAAGGAAGAGATGGAAGGAGGAGGAAGAAGGAAAGAAGAGAAGAAGAAGGAAGGGATGGAAGGAGTAGGAAGAAGTGAAGAAGGGAAAGGAAGAATAAGGAAGGGATGAAAGGAGGAAGAAGGGAAGGGAAGGGAAGAATAAGGAAGAGATGGAAGGAGGAGGAAGAAGGGAGGGGAAGAGAAGAGAAGACGAAGGAAGGGATAGAAGGAAGAAGAAGGGAAGGGAAGGGGATAGGGCCGTCGGCGTAGTCAGCTAACGCCTTGCCCTTAAAACTACAGACACGCCCACGGTAAGCGGGGTCTGCGGGCGGCTGTTGCTAGGATGCGTTCGACTCGTTTCTCCAGCCGATGTTTGTGTCAGGATGGGAATCGCGCACACTGGCGAAGATACGCACGTGCAATTATGTGTGTATGTGTGTGTATATCATCTATCTATCTACTATCTATCTATCTATCCATCCATTCATCCATCTATCTATCTATCTATCTATCTATCTATCTATCTATCTATCTATCTATCTATCTATCTATCTATCTATCTATCTATCTATCTATCTATCTATTTATCTATCTACCTATCTATCTATAGATATGGACTCAATCACACGCCCAAATTGACACTGCACACTTGCACGTTCACTCCTTACACATCCTACACATGACCATACCTCTCCCTCCCCCCCCCCTCTCCATCCCTCCCCATCCCCCGTCTCCTCCGCCAGGTAATCCCTTCCCCTCTCCGGCTGATAATCACCCCAAAATCCCCCTGTAATCCCCCTGTGGCATTCCTCCGGCGATTTTCAGAGGCTGCGAATCCCGGCGAGAGCGAGCGATCTGCCGCGAGAGGGAGGCTGACGTATTTATCATTCTTCTTGTTTGCGAAGACTACGTGGTTATCGGGTTCTTTGGCCTTTCTCGATCTCTGTGTCTCTGGCTTGCTGTCTGGCTGGCTGGCTGTCTGTTTACTTGTCTGTCTGTCTGTCTATCCGTCTGTTTACTTGTCTTTCTGTCTCTTTCTCTCTCTCTGTCTCGGTCTCTCTCTCTCTCTCTCTCTCTCTCTCTCTCTCTCTCTCTCTCTCTCTCTCTCTCTCTTTCTTTCTCTCTCACACACACTCTCTCTCTCTCTCTCTCTCAGTCTCTATCTTACTCTTTCTCAGTCTTTATCTTTTTCCATCCCCACCTTTCTCTCTCCTTCTTGTTCTACTTCTTCTTCTTCTTTTTCTTCGTTTTTCATGAACACGTGTAACAAGACAAGGTGTTATGGTTATTTTTACGACGTTTATAGCGACCGTGAGATAACAGATTCTCTTTTGGAACGTGCTCTTTCTCCCAGTCTGTTCCTCTACATCTCCCTTTCTCTCATTCTCTCTTCCCACTCTCTCTCATTCTCATTCACTCTCTCCATCCCTCCCTCCCTCTCTCAACTGCTCTATCTATCCACCTATCTACCTTTGTATCTATCTATTTATATATCTATCAATCTATCTGCCTGCCTCTCCCCTGACATCATAAACAGCTGATTACATCAACAAAAGGCGAGAAAAAATCCTCATTCACGGGCGTTAAAACCTGTCAAACGTTGTGAAAAATTATCCGTGTTCGATGAGCTTAACGAGAGAAGACTTCCCTTTCTCAAACCTGTATCCTTGCTTTTTACGGATTTATTTTCTTATAATGGAAGGTGAAAGCAAAGAAGAAAAGAATTAAGAAAAAAAGTATATTTTTTTGTCGTGTGGAGACCATGTGATTATCGAGTTCTTTTGCCTTTCCTTCTCTCCGTCTCTTTTTCTCTTTTTCTTCTGTGATGGAAGGTGATTTTTTTTAATAGGATAAGAAATATTGTATTCCTTGAAATGGTAGATAAAGCAAACAAATCTCAATCTTTTATCTCAAGGAATAAGGTACAAAAGGAAAAAAAATACACGTACATTCCTGATAAAAAACAAATCTCAATTTTTTTTCCCCCAAACAGGAAGAAATCAGGACGAGGCTGATCTCTCCATCCTCCTCTCCCGTTCGTGTCTCGGCGGCGCCTTTGGCTTGTCGGGCCGAGTAACTGTCACGTGATAACATCTCCTGCGGCAGCGCTGTGGAATCGGCCGAGGGCGGGAGGGCGTGTCCTCTGCCCGCTCTGAGCCGGCGCGACAGCTTGGACTTCCGAAAACACACGCGGACATAGGTGCACATGGGAAGGCCATATGCAGATATACGCACACGCTCATACACACGGGCATGGGTATACACGGAGGAGACTATACATAGAAATACACACGCACACGCATGGGTATATACGGAGGAGCCTATACATAGAAACACACATCAAGAAACGCACATGCATGGGTATAAACGGGGGAGCTTATATCCAGAAGCACGCGGACATACACCATGGATACACACGATGGAACCCATATACAGACATCCTCACACATAAAGGTACACACACACAGGAACACACGCACACAAACACACAGACACAGATTTACGAAACATGGACCGAGAAACAAGAGAAAAAAAAAGAGAAAATCTACACATAACCAAAGACCGCTGCTACTCTGCACACCATTAATCTCCTTAGCGTTAAAAAAAGAAAAAAAATCCTCACAATCTTTCAAAATGTCAGATTTTCTAAGCATCCTACAAACCTTCAAGTAAAAACAGCCACAAACCGGACCTTCTGTATCTGTGCGCCAATCACCCAGCCTCAGCTTGCTGTACGGTTTAACACCTTTTCCAAAAGGACTTCGATCCGCCAAATCAAAGAGCAAATATCGTCCAATCCCTTCCTCTTATTCCTCTTTTGTGTCACCGAGCGAAGGTGTTGAGCTAAAGGAATATCACACCTTACTTTATTTCGTCGACACGTAATACTCACACAGACTTCATTTGCATAATTTGATATTCTGTGTATTTGCATGTTGGGTGGCGCGAGCGAGAGAATGGAAGAGAGAAAGATAGGTAGATAGATAGAGATAGGAGAGAGAGAGAGAGAGAGAGCGAAAGAGAGAGAGAGAGAGAAAGAGAGAGAGAGAGAGAGAGAGAGAGAGAGAGAGAGAGAGAGAGAGAGAGAGAGAGAGAGAGAGAGAGAGAAATAGAGCGAAGAGATACAGACAAACGAACAGAGACAGAGGCAGAGAATAAAGAAAGAGAGAATAAAGAGATCCAGTGGGACAGACAGAGACAAATAAACAGAAACCGAAAGAAAGACAAACCCATACACACACAAAACACAAATACAAACACAGAAAAAAAGCAGACGACCAAACAGACCCCCCCCCCCCCCTATGATAATAAAAAGAACACCCCCAAAAAAGCCTCACCCCCCCCCCCCCTCCAGACAACACCAACACCCACACGCCCTCTACCTCACACTAAATCCATCACGCGCGAGCCCAGTCACCAATCATCACCCCTTCACAGCCCTAATCCGAATCAGAACACTCGACCCGTGATTTACAACCGCACTTCAGCGCAACGGCAGGAGGTGCTCGTTCCGACAGCTAATGATCGTTGGCGAACTGGAGCATCGCCGTCTTTGTCCGTCGGTCGGGCTGCCTCGGCCTCTGTTTTGAATCTGTCTTGAGGTGGTTTATTGGGTTTTGGTAAAGAGGGACACGTGGTATAGGAATGTGAATGAATGCTGTGTGTGTCTTTTTGAATATATGATGATGTTGAACGTTGAGTCTTTCCGAATGAATGTTGTATGTCTTAAAGAATGAATGTTGTATGTCTTAAAGAATGAATGTTGTGGGTCTTTTCTTAATGTGTCAATATTTCTTAATGAATGTCGTGTATCCTTTTAATGAATGTTGTGTCTTTTTGAATAAGTGTTATGGTGTGTCTTTCTGAATGAATGTTATGTGTTAAAGAAAGTCGTGTCTGAATATTTCTGAATGAACTTTTTTTTTTTTTAATGAATGTTGTGTTTGAGTCGTTCTGGATGGATGTTGTGATGGTGAATGAGATGAAAGGGTATCTGTGATAAGTGAATGAATAACAAAACAGAAGAAATGCAATAAAACAGGAGATGGCATAGTATCAGCTTACAATTATATGATCCAGGGCGATATATTATGTAAGTGAAGATAGGTTTTACTAAGTATATAACTTAATAGCGTTAACTGTGGTGATGATATCAATGAAAGTGATAGCATGATAATAAAAACAACGCACAAATAATGATGGAATGATACATATTATATGAATGATATAAAAGAACAGCAACAACAAATAATGATAATGAAGAACTGATGATAATAACAATAATAATAGTCGTAAGAATAACAATAAAACCAATAGGTATAGCAACAATAACAGCAATAATCATAATAGTGATAATGATAATGATTATCACAATGATGATAATAATAATGATAATATTTCTAATGATAACAGTAGCAATGATGATGATTACGAAAATAAGGACAAAACAAGAGAAACAATAAAAAAATCGATGATAATGATGATAACTGTGGTAGTGAAATAATAATAGTATCAAGCATGATAAAGAAGAACAAGTAAAGACAAGTGAATGATACTGGACAAAAATGAAGAATTATTAAAATATAAAAGAAAGAACAAGAGGACATAGAAGAAAGACAGAAATGATGATGAAATTATGAAATAATGAAATGAAAAAAAAATCGGCAAGGAATAATAAAAATACCAAAGAATAAAATAAACAAAATGAAAGAAAACGAAAAAAGAAGAAAGTAATACAGTAAAAAAAAAATGAAAAACGAAAAAATGAAAAATAAATAACTAGATAAAAGTGCGCGCTCGAGATAATTTCGGAACGCCCTCTATTTTGAAAAGCTAATGAGAGCGAAGGTGTTCCCGCCGCCGCGCCCGCCTCCCGAACGCTCTTCACTACATCTGGTCTACGGCGAGCTTATTATAATGTCAAAAGGATTTTTCTCAAGCTCCGAATAATTCCTTACTGATATACGACTTTGCTTTAATAAGATTACGGTAGATGATCTAATTTGTTTTTATTTTTTTATTCATATATATTCTCTATTTTCTATTTTCAACTTTCATTTATTTATTTATTCATTGTTTTTTTTTTATCTATTCTATATTTTGTTTAAATGCTTTCCTTTTTTCTCAATAAGTTTGCAACATTTTTCGACAAATATCATATTTAAGCCTAAAAATCTTCCCGTTTTCTATACTTGTCTATGAATTATTGGTCATTTTTCGTTTTCCAACATTTCTTCGACTAATTTGGGTTCCCTTTCCATGCATAATTCATACGGTCTCCCTATTTCTTTTTATTTATTGGTTTCCTCTTTTTTTCTGTCTTCCTCGCCCTTCTCTCGTACCTGGAAATTTGTCATCCAAATTGCTTCTAATTAACCGTCTTGCGCTTTGGAAATGGATGACTTAATTTGGGAAGCGTTGCAGTCTCCTTCTGCAGGCTCCGGTGGCCAGACCTTAAGAGTTATTTTCTTCTGCTTCTTAGCCTCCTCCTCCTCCTTCTTTTACTTTTTTTCTTCTCCTCCTCCTTTTCTCTTTCTCTTTCTTCTCATTCTTTTTCATTTTCTTCTTTGTTTCTCCTCTTTATTCTTCTTTTCTTCTTCTTTTCTTCTTCCTCTTTTCCTTCTTTTCTTCTTTCTTTCCTTTATTCATTCATATTCAAATACAAAGCAAGGAAGAGGAAATTTGCATGCGAGTTGAGTAGATCCGATGTCTTATAATATACAACCACTTAAAACCAATGAATCCATTCATGAAAATGTAAATGAAATAGTCACAAAAAATAAATAAAAAAAAAGCATCATTATAAAAAACAAAGTCAGAATTGATAGCTACAATATACATTTGATAACACCTATTAAATAAACTTTCCTGCAAATCGGTTCTCTCCTCGGAACTTGTCAACATCAATTTCTCTGCAATAAACAGGTATTAAGCACAGACAGAGACAAAAGGCGCCATAACTCATAGAAAACGGACCCTCCTCACGCGAGGGCGGGGCGTGGGCGGGGCTTAAGTACGTCTGCCACGCCCCTTCTCGGTCGCTTTATTGCCCGCTATCACTTTGTCTCGCGGCTGATAAGGGCGGGATCGCAGATTAACTTTATATAAACATCCGCGCATGAATGAATATACACGCGTTCATAAAGCCTTTCGTTGTTTCTTTTATGTTAAATTTCTTCTAATATGATATTAATTATTGTTATTATCATTTTTTATCTGTATTTTTTGCCCAATGTATGTCTTATATTGAATTGTGCTTTGAATTGATAGTTTTTACTATGATGACATTGCAAGTTATATTCTCGTATCCCCGTTCTAAATGCGATATCATTCTAACGTAAATCATAATCTTTTCCTTAATATAACCTCGACCTGAATAACATATAAATTATATCTTTATCAGCATAGTTCTTCTCGCCTTTAATTCTCTATAACAATGCAATTTAAATCATGTTTTGAATTTATCTTCTATCTGAGACGCGATCTTAAAGTGAATCATATCTGGGAGCATTTTTCTTGACTGTTAATTTGAATGATATTTAGGCTGTTTGTGCATTAATGATATATGCTGTATACCCCCCCCCCCTCTTTCTACTTTGATTCTACAAAGACACTTGTTATTGTATATTCTCTTT
>NC_091578.1:23050161-23055161 GCF_042767895.1 Penaeus vannamei | reverse complement strand
CATGTCTGAACACACGCGGCGAATTAGGGCTTTACGAGAATATAAACGGGTTTGTACACACACACACACACGTATATATATATATATATATATATATATATATATATATATATATATATATATATATATATATATATATATATATATATATATATATATATATATATATGTATATATAATTATATATATATATACATATAGATAGATAGATTGATAGATAGATAGATAGATAGATAGATATTCTACAAGTTGCATGTTCTAAAATCCTTCCTTTCCCCTTTTTTCCCCCTTCTTCTCCTTCCTCTTCTCTCTTCCATTCTTCCCCCCTTCCTTTTAAGTTCTTCTTCCCTCTCCCTTTCCCCCTCCCCCCCCCTCCTTCCTCTCCTTCCTTCTTCCCTTTCCTCTTCCGTCCTCTCCTCCTGATAAGCGCGGCCGCCCTCCATCTCCTTCCTTTTCCCTCTTCCTCTCCTTCCTGTTCCTCCCTTTCCCTTTTATCCTCCTTCCTCTTCCCCCTTCCTTTCCCTTCCTTTCCCCCCTTCCCCCCTTCTTCTCCCTTTCCTTCTCCCCCGCTCGTCCCTAACAAGTGCATCCGTCCTCCATCTCCTCCCTTTTCCCTCTCCCTTTCCCCTTTTCCCCCTTCCTCTCCTTCATTTCCTCTTTTTCTCCCCCTTTCCCCTCCTTCCTCTTCCCTCTTGCTTTCTTCCCCCCCCTACCCCTTCCTTTTTCCCCCTTTTCCCCTTCCCCTCCTTCCTTTCTCCCCCCTCCTTTTCCTCCTTTCCCCCTTCTGGCCCTAATAATCACATCCGCCCTCCATCCCCTTCCTTTTCCCCCTCTTCCTCCCTTTCCCCTTTGTCCTCCTTCCTCTCCTTCCTCTTCCCTCTTGCTTTCTTCCCCCCTCCCCCATCCCCTTCCTTTTCCCCTTTCCCCCTTTCCCCCCTTCCCCTCCTTCCTTCTTCCTCCCTCCTCTCCTTCCTTCTCCCCCTTTCTCTCCCGTCCTTTCCTCCTTCCTTTTCCCTCTTCCTCTCCCTTCCTTCTCCCCCTTTCCCCTTTTCCCCCTTCCCCTCCTTTCCCCCCCTCGTCCCTAACAATCGCCCCCGCCCTCCACCTCCCTGCGTCCGAGGCCGACGGGGCGACCCAGCCTCCCCGCCGACGGTCGCACTTCACTCATCGTTCATCTCCGCGACGGCATCCCTGGGCCCTCGCGCCGATCCATCTCCGCGCGTTTGCCTTTTAGCGTTGGGGGTCGCGCTCGTCCGGGCTGGGAGGCTGAAGGACTTTGTGGTTTTTTGTGTGTTTGTGTGTTTTTTGTGTGTTTGTGTGTGTTTGTGTTTTTTTTGCCTTTTGGTTTTGTGGTTTATGATATGTGTAGGTGCGTGTATGTTTTTGGTTTTCTTGTCATTTGGGTTTGTGGTTTGTGTTTTATTTTTTCGTGGTCTTTGTTTTTTTTCTGTGTTTGTTGTTTTATTTTCGTTTTTTCTTCTTTTTCTATTATTTTTTTCTCTCTTGTTTGTATTTTTTTGTTTGTCTTTTCCGCCTTTTCTCCCCCCCCCCTTTTTCTCCCCCTCTCTCTCTCTCTCTCTCTTTCCCTCTCTCTCTCTCTCTCTCTCTCTCTCTCTCTCTCTCTCTCTCTCTCTCTCTCTCTCTCTCTCTCTCTCTCTCTCTCTCTCTCTCACCCCGTCTCTCCCTCTCTTAATGGAAGCATTTACATATGATTAAAATACTTGATTTTGTTTTCCTAAGCAGAGAGGGAAAAGAACGAAGGAGGATCGAGCAAGAAAAGGTAGAAGAGGAGGAGGAGGAGGAGAAGAGGAGGAGGAGGAAGAGGAGGAGGAATAGGAGGAGATATATAGGAATATATATAGGAGGGGATATAGCAGAGGAGAGGAGGAAAAGGAGGGCTAAGGAGGAGGATAAGGAAGAGAAGGAGGAGGAGGAGGTGGAAGAGGAGAAGAAGGAGGAGGAGGAGGAGGAAGAAGAAGAAGGAGAAGAAGAAGGCAAGCAGGAGGAGGAGGAAAAGGAGGAGGAGGAGGAAAAGGACAGAGAAGGAGGAGGAGGAGGAGTTGGTGGAAGAGGAGAAGGAGGAGGAGGAGGAGGAGAATAATAATAAGAAGAAAAAAAATAATAATAATAAGAAAAAGAATGATAATAATAAGAAGAAAGATAAGGATAAGAAGAATAAGAATAAGAAGGAAGAAGATGAGGAGGAGGAAAGAAGAAAAATATGAAAAAAGAAGACAAGAACAAATTCATGTAAACGAAGAGAGAAAAACGATAGAATTACATCAACATGAATAAGGATAAAGAGAAGAACAAGAAGCAGAAAATAACGAGAGAAATAAAGGGGAAACATCCAAAGAAGAACAAATTGATAAACGACAGATAAAAAATAATAACAATAACGAAAAAGAAAAAAACGAAGTAAACCAAAAAAATAAATTAAATAATAAAGTAAACGAAGATGAACAAACAAAAGAAGCAGAAAAAACGAGAGAAATAAAGGACAAACATACAAAGAAGAACAAGCAGATAAACGACAGACAAAAAAATAATAATAATAATAACAATAACGAAAAAGAAAAAAAAGCAACATCAGCCGCCGCCCAGCACCGTCACAGCGAGACCACGACCGACGCCGCCCATCGACCACCTCCCCCCCCCCCACCCCCACCCCCCTAATACGCACCCGACCATGAAAATATTTATGTTCATTACCAGCATAATTAAGAACGTTGAGGGACACGGGGGGAGGGGGGACTACCAATGGCCTAGGGGAAGGGAGGGGTATGAGGAGAGGTACAAGGGAGGGGTATGATGGGTAAGAGGGGTACGAGAGGAAAGACAAGGGGGTATTAGGGGTGTTAGAAGAACTACTATGTGTACTAGAAGAAGCACTTGTGGTATTAAGGGTACCAGAAGAACAACTAGGGGTACTAGAAGAAGTACTTGGGGTATTAGGGGTACAAGAAGAACTAATAAGGGTTATGGAAGAAGTACTTGGGGTATTAGGGATACTAGAAGAACTACTATGGGTACTAGAAGAAGTACTTGGGGTATTAGGGGTACTAGAAGAAGTACTTGGGGTATTAGGGGTACTAGAAGAACTAATAAGGGTTATAGAAGAAGTACTAGGTGTACTAGGAGGAAGAGTGAGAGGGGGGGGTAGGGTTCTGGTGGTACGGAAGATACGTAAGCTACCTAGACCTTTAGGGTACCAGGCTACCATCGTACCGCTACGCTGTATCGCACGGAAAGAGGAAGAAGGGAGAGGGATGGAAAGAGAAGGAGAGAAATGGGAGTAAGGAAGAGAGAATTCGAAATGAAGGTTGGGAACGGAAGGAAGAGAAAGGAAGGAGAAGGTGAGGAGAAGGAAAGGGGATGAGAGGGAAGTGGAAGATGAGGAAATAAGAAGGAACGGGGCGAAAAGACGAAGAAAGTAATGAAAGGCAAATTGAAGGGTAAGTCAGGATAGAAGGGAAATGGGATTGAAGAGGATAGGGTGACAAAAGGAAGGGAAGAGAAGGAAAGGGAAATGAGAGTAAAAAGTAGGCAGGGATTTGGAAGAGAAGGAGAAAAGGGAGGGGAAAGGAAAGGAAAAGAAGAGAAGGGAAGAGAAGGGAAAGGAAGCAAAGAGAAAGGACAAGAAAAGAAAGCAAAGTGAAAGGATGAAATGGAAATGAAGAAAGAGGAAAAGGACAAGGGAAGAAGAGGAGGGAGGAAGCCCACTGTAATTACTCGACCAGAACTCAAATATTAATGAAAAATGGACTTTGGGAAGAAACGTTAAGAGGGGAAAGGCAGGGAAGCATATGAAGGAGTACTCTGGTTTCAGTGGCCAAGGGATTCTGAAAAGTGAGAGAAGGAGAAAGAGAATGGTAAGAAAGAACGTGAGAAAGGGAGAGAGAGGGAGAAAGAGGGATAGAGAGGGAGAGAGAAGAGAGAGAGGGGGGGGAGGGAGAGAGAGAGAGAGAGAGAGAGAGAGGGGGGGGGGGCAGACTTTGATAGAAGTAGACAGTTAGAAAGCTATACAGACAGATAGATAGAGCCCGAGAGAGCCAGAGAGGGTCGAGGCTAAAGAGTAAGAAAAAAAATACATTTAAGTCCTTTTATCCAAACCAGTTTCCGTATTACTTACACAACTGATGATAATCAAACCCAGATAAAAATGTTATTCAATTTCATGGCAGTGGATTCTCGTAGTTTCTTCGGTAATTTAAACCTAATATTCCTTTTGGCAATTAACGTGTTCATAAAATTGACTTCAGAATCGTTAATGAAAGTTGGTAATGACGATGCAAAAGAATTAAAGGACGATGAGCATATCAGAAACTATATTCTCATATCTGATTTATAATAATGATGAAATGATAATGATTATTGTAATTATAAAGGAAATGATAATAGTGATCAAAATGATAATGGTGAGGGAATCAATAGTAATAATAAAGGAATTTTGATAATGATGAGATAGATATATAGATAGATAGAGATAGAGAGGGAGGGGGAGAGGGAGAGACGAGAGAGAGAAGAGAGAGATAAATAGAAAGAGAGAAAGAGAGTGAGAGAGAGAGAGAGAGAGAGAGAGAGAGAGAGAGAGAGAGAGAGAGAGAGAGAGAGAGAGAGAGAGAGAGAGAGAGAGAGAGAGAGAGAGAGATTGCGAGAGCGATTGGAAGAGAGAATAAGCGCAGAATAAAAAATATATATATAATAACCAGCTATCCTTTTATCAAGTTTCATTACCATTGCTATTTTACATACCTACGCATACCCTGATAATGATCACACGCAGATAAAAATCGAAGATTACGATCGGAAAAACAAGCATCGTCTTAATCAGAATTGAAAGCGCAGTCATCGTGTGTATAATTAAGTATAGCCAGATAAGCGATCCTCCCTCAGTCCGTTTTCTACGCTGAGCTCAAATGCTTATCTCTTCTTACAGGGTATAGATTTTTTAAATAGATTATTTAGAATTCAGGCATATAAATTTGCATTAATATCGT
>NC_091578.1:23010161-23040161 GCF_042767895.1 Penaeus vannamei | reverse complement strand
ATCATTATTGATATCATTATTATTATCATTATTACTTTAATCTTCATAATCATTATCATCAATCTTTCGTTGCCGACTTCTTGTCACCATTCCCTCATCTAGAACCACTCACCAACTACCAGATTTCAGCCACCAATATCCAGTCTTTTTCTCACCCCCGGTAACCAGCTGGACCTTCGAACACAGTCTTCTGCCTCCAGTCTCCAGTTACCGGTCCTTCGTCTCCGGTTCCAGTCCCCAGTGCTTTATGGCCAATCATTTATTACCAATTACCATTTAAAGGAGTAACAGCTGTTCGACTCGCCAGTAAGTGGCAGCTGATTTGACCATTTTTTGAACGTCGCTTCATGAAGTCGCCAACTTTCCTTTTCCTGTTGCCTCTCTTCTCTCCTCCTCTCCTTCCTTTACTTCTCCACTCTCTTTCCTTTCTATTTTCATTCTTCCCCTCCATCTACTCTCCCTTTTCCCCCTATTCTTTCTCCCTGTCCCGGTATTCCTCTCATTTACTCTTTTTCTCCTTCCCACTCGCTTTTCTCCCTTCCTCCTACACTGACCGCCCATTTTATCTTCCTCCTGCTTTTCTTCCCAACACCTTCCTCCCTTTCTCCCTATCCCTACTTTCCCCTCCCTCCCTCCTTACTGTCCCTCCCTCTCCTCCCTCCCACCCTCTCCTCCCTCCCTACTCTCCCTCATTCCCTCCTCCCTCTTCTCCCTCCCTCCCTACTACTCTCCCTCATTCCCTCCCTACTCTCCCTCCCTCCCTCCCAATTCTTCCCACCCTTCCCTCCCTCCCTCCCTCACGCCCACAAGCATCCACCCACTCCGCGTTTCCTTTCCCGTCCGCCCTGCTCCGCTGCCGCCCACGCCCACGACCCTTGTTTTCGGGTCAAGGCGCAGCGGGGGGGGGGGGGGGGAAGGAGGAAGGAAAAAGGTGTGAATCTTGAAGGCAAAGTCGGGGTGATGAAGATGGTGATGGTGACGAAGGGAGAGTCCAATGGTGATATAAGCCATGATGGGGATGATCAGACTTAATAATGGGGATGATAAGCCTTTACGATGTTGATGATCAGACCTAATGATGGTCCTTCATGATTTTGATATTGGGGATAATAATGAGTTATGTATATAGATTTGATATTGATGAGGAAAACAGATTGCGCCAATTAGGAGAAGAGCTAAAGGGATTATTTTGAGGAACATCCGGGCTACGGCAGTCCGGTATAAGCATCGCCTTCTGAATAGGAAAGACAGGGATACATTTGTGTTTACCTTTCGGTTTATACGTTAAGAATATAGAGTTATTACCTATATGACACAAATGAGATATAGAAATGCTGTGTGATTAATTCTAACCATTCCTCGTCAACATAAGCACAAAAAGTAAAAAAAAGAAAAAAAAAAAAATAAAAAAAAAAATATATATATATATATATAGAGAGAGAGAGAGAGAGAGATAGAGAGAGAGAAAGAGAGAGAGAGAGAGATAAGAAATAAAACAAATCAATAAAAAAATCAATAAGAAAATAAAAAATAAAATAAAATAAAAATTAAAAACAAAAATAAATAAATGAAAAATAACAAAATTCTGGCAACACAGACTCACCTTTCCTGATCACAATACAACTTGATACAGAGTTTATCTCAGATCCCTCAGACACGTTGACACAATGCTAAGATGTTTATAGAACGCCTTTTATGAATGTTAATGAGGCGCGCCATTTACGATATTTCCATAAATGACACGTGAGTTTTGGCTGAAGCGAAAATCAGTGAATATCTATAAATAGGGAGGGATCAACATGCCTGATTGCGTCCTATTTGCAATATGTCTGAGGCGAACAACTTAATGGCTTGAGTAAAAAAAAAATTATGGTGAAGAAGTGGCAATTGGGGACGGGAAGGAAGAGGAAGAGGAGGGGGGGAGAGGAGAGGGGGGGGGTGTTGGAGGAGGAGGAGGGGGAAGAAGAGGAGGAAGAGCAGAATGAGGGGAAGGGAGGAAGAGGAGGAGGAGGAGGAGGAGAAGGAAGAGGAAGAAGAGGAGGAGGAGGGAGGAGAAGAGGAGAAAGAGCAGTAGGAGGGGAAGGAGGAGGAGGAGGAGAGGGAGAAGGAAGAGGAAAAGGAGGAGGAGGAGGAGGAGGAAGAGGAAGAGGAGGAGAAGGAAGAGGAAGAGGAGGAGAAGGAAGAGGAAGAGGAGGAAAAGGAGGAAGAAGAGGAGGAGTAGGAGTAGAAGAAGGAACAGGAGGAGGAGAAGTAAGAGGATGAGGATGAGAGGGAGGAGAAGAAGGAACAGGAGGGGGAGAAGTAAGAGGATGAGGATGAGATGGAACAGGAAGAGGAGGAGGAGAAGGAAGAGGAAGAGGAGGAGGAGTAGGAGGAAGAAGAAGAGGAGGAGGAGGAGAAGGAAGAGAAAGAGGAAAGGGAAGAGGAAGAGGAGATGGAGGAGAAGGAAGAGGAAGATGAGGAGAAGAAGAGGAGAAAGAAGTGGAAGAAGAAGAGGAGGAGGAGGAGGAGAAGAAAGATGAAAAAGAGGAGGACTTTAAACACAATTCATATAAGCACTACTTCCACAAATACATGCAGACAAATTATCTAGTGAGGAAACCTACACGAGAGTCACAAAACACATGATCAAACTCCATCTCCATCTCTCCTCTCCCTCTCCCTCTCCTTCTCTCTCTCGCTCCCCATCCCTCTCCTTCTCCTTCTCCCTCTCGTTCCCCTTTCGTCTCCCTCTCGTTCCCTTTCTTCCCCCCATCCTTCTCCTTCCCTCTCCTTCTCCCTCTCGCCTCCCTTCTCTATCCTTCTCTTTCGTCTCTCTTTCTATATATCTCGCAACTCCTCCTCTCTCTCCCGACCCTTCTCCCCTCCCTCTTCTCTCCCTCCCTACCTCGTCCTCCTTTCCTTCCCTCCCTTCCCATCTCCCCTTTCCCTCTCTCTCCCTCTCCTCCTCTCCCTTCCCATCTCCCCTGCCCATCCCTCTCCCTCTCCTCGTCTCCATTCCCATCTCCCCTGCCCATCCCTCTCCCTCTCCTCGTCTCCCTTTCTATCTCCCCTTTCCATCCCTCTCCTCCTCTCCCTTTCCATACCCCCTCTCCCTCGCTCTCCCTCTCCTTCCCCATCCCTTCCCCCTCCCCCTTTCCCTACATGTTATTCAGCACCCACCTCTCGTTCGCTCGTGAATTGCAGATCAACATTTGCAATCGCGGTCCCCGGTCTTGCAAATCCCCTGAGATCCCATTGTTCCCTGAGGAGGATGGAGTGGCCAGGTTGTCATGTCATTAGTCGGTGCCATGTCCGGGTGCCAAAGGGGAGGCTGCATGTCCTTGGCACTCTCTGTGCGGTTGCCATTGGGTTTCCTAATGCGGGTGAATTCGTTTTATTCTATATTTGTATTTTTCATTAATCCTCTTTTTTATATTCATCTATATTTTCTCTACACTCTTTTAATTATGATTCTCTACTTTTCCACTTTTTCTTATCATACTGCGTTCGTAATTTCCTGTACTCCTCTTGTTCATGTGTGTGTTTTTCCTTTTCTTTTTCATTTTTTTTCTTTTCATTTATACTCCCCTCGTTTTTTCTCTCCCATCAATATTTCTTTTCCTCTTTCCTCTCCAACTCCTGCTATTCCTTCTTCGACTCCTTTATTCTTTATTTATCTCTCTTTTTCACTCTTCCTCTTTCTTGCTCGCCCTCTCCTTTCCTCTTCCTCCTTTAACACGTTTTCTTTCTACACCTTTCTCCAAGAACAGTGAAGAGAAAAAAAGACGGCGAAGAAGAGAAGGAAGACGGAAGAATAAAACGAAGAATAATAATAAAAAAAGAAGATGAAAGAAGAAGACTAAGAATAAGAATAAGAAGAGGACGAACAACAACAAAAGGAAGATGAAAGAAGAAGACGAAAAAGAAGAAGATGAAAGAAGAGGACGGAAAAGGAAAAAAAAGAAAAGAAAGAAGGAATAGGACGAAAAAGAAGAAGAAGAAGAAGAAGGAGAACAAGAACAAGGAAAAACAAATTAGTCACCACCACGAACCGCAGAAATGCACATCCCTCACATCACGCAGAAATAAATCAGACGAGCACCTAAACCGCACACGAAGATGAATAGAAGGGAAAAAAACAAGAAAAAGGAGAAGAGAAGGGAAGAAAAACTTGAAGACGAAAAAAAAAACAAAAAAACTAGAAGACAAACAAAGAAGAAAATATAAGAATTACAAGACGAAAAAACAAGAAAAAACAATTTAAAGGAGAACCGAAAAAATACGACCTCCCTTCCCCCACATATAGATAAATCAGACAAACACCTAAACTGCAGACGAAGATGAATAAAAGAGAAACAAGAAAAGGAGAAGCAGAAGTGGAAGAAAAAGAAAGAAAAAAAGAAGAAACAGAAAAAAACAAAGAAAAAGAGGAAGAAGAGGAAACAGAAGAGAAAAAATAGGAACGAAGACGTAAAACGGAGAAAAATAGAGATAACTAGAAGACAAATTAAAAGAAAGAAGGAAAAGAATATATGAACTACAAGACAGAAAAAAATAATAAAACCCAAAAAACATTATCCCAAGAAAAAAAAAAAGAAACAAAAAACGAAAAAAAATACAACAAAAAGAAGAAGCAGAAATTGAAGAAAAATAAAAAAGGAGCAAAGAGAAAAAAAAGAAAAGAAGAGGAAGAGGAGGAAACAGAAGAAGAAAAAGAACTTGCAGACGAAAGAAAAGGTAAAAAAATTGAAGACGTATAAAACGAAGAAAAAGAAGAATATAAGAACCAGAAGACAAATAAAAAAATAAAAATAAAAACAAAAATAAAAAAATAAAACAACAATACTCAACAAGGAGACCCTACCCCCCCCCCAAAAAAAAAAAAAAAAAAACTCCCTTACCCCCCACATAAATAAATCAGGCAAAACACCTAAACCGGGCCTATTCCTTCGCCCTCGACTGAGCTGCACCTCGGACTTCGTGAGGTGGGACTCGACCCTGAGGAACACCTGACAAGACTTTAATGCCCATGCACTCGAGATTTATCGCATTCGCTAAATTCACTTAGGTGTTCTTGAAGGCTGATCGATCAAGTGGCGCCCGAAGGGATAGCGTTTGTTCTGGAGGACGGGTTGAAGGTTTGTTTCTCTCTCTATCTATTTATCTCTTTCTATATCTCTTTCTCTTTTTCTCTTTCTCTTTCTCTCTCTCTCTCTCTCTCTCTCTCTTCTCTCTCTCTCTCTCTCTCTCTCTCTCTCTCTCTCTCTCTCTCTCTCTCTCTCTTTCTCTCTCTCTCTCTCTGTTCTTGCTTTCTCCTTTCCTTTCCCTTTTCTCTTTTCTTGTTTTTCTTTCCTTTTCTTTTCTTTTTCTTCTTTGTTCTTTTTTCTTTTTGTCTTTTTACTTTGTTCTTTTCTTTTTTATTTTATCTTATTTTGTTTTCGTTTTCTCTTTTCATTTTTCTTTCATTTTTTTTTCGTTTTTTTTTCTCTTTTTTCCTTTTTCTATTTTCTTTTCTTTTCTTTTTGACTTTTCTTTTTTTAAGGGAAGGGGGGTTAAGGGGCATGCTTTTTGTGTAGGACTTCTTTAAAGGAGGGAAGGGGGGATTATTTTTCGTTTTGAGTTAATGTTTAGGGATTTTTAAATATTAGTCAGAAGGAAATACATTTTTTTTTTTTTTTTTCAAAATGCACATTTTTAAAAAATTCTCTATATGCAAGGCTTAGTAAAATATCTTTAATATCTGTAAAGTAAATGAAATAAAGAATGAAAGAAAAAAGTGAAAGAAAAATAATAATGAAAACACGCCATTACATTCACCGAAACAAGAACAGAACCATAAAACCTAAGCAATTTGTCTTGTCAATTCCAACCCAACATGACAACCTTCAATTGAATTCTCCACCTGATCATTAGAATAAAATCATTTTAATAAATGGGACAACTATATCACAGCTCACACTTATACGCCTGATATTACGAAAAAGCAATTAATTTCTTTTGTTCTTCCCTATAATTATTTCTCGGGCGCGGCCATTATGATGAAATAAATACACAACGCGGATTGTTTTATGATTTCCTTACACGAAACTTGGAGTGTAATTCTTGTCCTTGTATTGAGCAAGGAGGCTATAGGTACATTCTCTATTCCTTGGTCTTGAGGGGGGCGTTATCTTAGGGACGAAAGCATGTACAAAGTCAGGGTCCAAAGATGTTTATATTTTCTGATCTAACACGTCTTTTCTCTTTCTTCTTTCTTTTCTTATTTCTTTTTGTCTTTTTACTTTTTACTTCTTTTTTTTTTTAAATTCTATTCTAACTATGACGTTTATGCGTAGTTGCGATGCTGCAGCATTTTTCCCCAACGTCCTGTAGTCAGAAACCAAGAAATTCATTATCAGCATCACCATCTGACGACCTTTAATCTTCATTTGGTCTTCATATTCATAATTTTCTTTCCTCTTAGAGTGCGGGTGTCCAACGCATTTGCTCCGGCGGCCCGAATAGAATACGAGAACACCTTTTGTAGGCTTGATAACACCTAGTATAGGCAGGGGCGCCAGAAGGGGAGGGTGGGCGGTCGGGGCTCAGCGAAGGGTCTGCGAAGATGAAGAAAGCGTGGAGTCTCGGGGTCCCTTTCCTGCCAAGATGAACCTTTTGGAAAGTTGTTTTCAAGACGGATACATTTCTTTTCTTTAAGACTCCTTCAAGACTTTTGTTGGATTTTAAATTTGGGGACGAGTATAGAGGCCGTTGAAATTTCCATATGTCAGAAAATAGAAATCTGGTAAGTCAAGATTTAAAGAGAATGCAATTGTTACTTAAGAAATACGTCCCGCGCTTTGGAACGTATTTTTCAAGGTTTCAAAAGATGTGTGGAATCAACTTTACTTTGGTTGTAAAAAACACTTAATCAAATAAGTAAATAATAATTACCTGTCTCTGAGCAACCGGGCTAACTATGCGGTAAACGAGATGCTCAAACACATACACATACACACACACACACACACACACACACACACACACACACACACACACACATACACACACACACACACACACACACACACACACACACACAGATGCACAAACACATACACACACACACACACAAGCAAACAAACAAACACACGCCCCATATCCATGCACAATACAACTGCCCACTCCCCAAGCCAAACAAATTTTCCAACAGGAGATAAACCCCAACAAGTCACTTGCTTCTCGCCGACGAAAGATCATTTGCCGCTACAAATAATTCCAATAATTTCCTTCACAATCTCAACCTTCCATCGACGCGGAAACAAAACAATCCCTCTTCTCTTAATCTTCAAGAAAAAATAAAGAAAAAAGAACAAAAAAAGACACAAGGAAGGGAAATAAATAATAATCAAAATCAGCAACACCAAATCACACGTTCCGAATTAACTCTCGTATCTTCAAGAAGTCGAGGAGTTGAACAGCAACAGCCACCATCTTATCTCACTTCAACACCTAATTACACGGCGTAGAACCGCTCGTTATCCCGCGCTGAGTTATGTCCTGACCTCCTGTGGGTTCCTCCGCCCCGCCCCGGCCGTCGAGGGCGAGGGTTGCCAGACGGGAAGAGTGCAAGAAACTTTTTTTAGTGCATGGTTGGGATGTGTGCGTGTGTGTGAGGGGGCGGGGAGGGTGTGTGGGGGGGGAGGGGGTTGTATGTGTGTTTTTGTATGTGAGGGGGAATGTGTGTGTGAGTGGATGTATGTGTTTACTTATTAGTTCTGAGTGCGCGTGTGATTGTTTGTTTATGTGTTCATGTGTGTGCGTGTCTGTTACAAGCGTGAATTTAATAAATATTTGCTACAGACAGACGCATACATACACATGTGTATATCTATGCAATGATGTATGTGTTTTAAATGTGTATCTACCTTTTGCACGCTTTGATATATATCAATCTATTTTACTAACTTATTAAATGACTGAAGTGTCTACTGACATACATGTATATTTCACCTTATCAGGGCGCCTTTCTATGTTGTTATACATTTTTACATCTTTCCTCACATTCTTTGAAACCCAAAATATATAAAATGCCATTAAAGTATAGCGTAAACTCATTTAAACCCTCCACAGATCTGCCAAATAAACGCACAACAAGGACCGTTTTGGGCGTGGAATCGATCCACTCAGCTGTCAGGCAGACCGACAAACGCCCGTTCATTTCCCTTAAGACAAGCGCGCCTCGTCCTTACCTTGCACAGCCGCCTTGATCCACCTCATGCTCTTCAGACTGAGCCTGACAGGTTGAGCTGTCACGCGGAGGGACACGCCTTGACGCCTTGACCTCGACTCCTCCTCCTCCGCGTCCAGGAAGAAGATCCTTGTGTCTCCCTCGCGGATCCTCCCGGCGCAGGAGGTCGAGGTCGTAACTCCCTCGACCTCTAGGATGTCGTCATCGATCTCGGGTTCGTCGTCGTCCAGGGGATCCTCGAGCGCCGTTTCCTCGTCGTCCAGGGGCAGCTGGTCGACGTGCCGCGGCAGGAGGTAGTCCTGGTACGCGTCGGCGCCCTTGAGGATCTCCCTGACCTGGATCTCGACCGCGGGGTACGTCTCCTGACCTCGGGGGGCCTCGAGGTGGATGACCTTGGCCATGAGCACGACCTTTGACTCCTTCACGGCGTCCTCTATGTATCCTGGCCAGCATCCCTCCGCTGGCCAGCTCAAGAGGGCGGCCAGCATGACCCAAGCCGTGGCCCGTGGGAAGGTCATGGTCATGCTACGAACACGAAAAGATTGAAATTCCTACGCACTTCTGACACACTGCATGTCACACTTCCTTGACGATCGCAATCACTCTTACAACACCACACAGACCGCTGTTGTTGCCTGTGATTTCCTTGTCTTGCATATTTAATTTCAAAGTGATATTAACATCTCAAACTTTGCATGGACTTGCAATTCAATATGTATATTAGTTAAACACTTAATCGCACTGTTTCACAGAAAAAAACTATGTATATAAAACCGTTACCACTGATACCATATAAGGACTATGTTTTCACATCAGCTCATTTCGATGAGGATTATTTTCCAAGTGCATTAAAATCACCATCGTCTCCACTGAAAGAAAAAAATGTCATGTTAAACAGAGAAATGGAAAGTCTCGTTGATAAACACGCCTGTCACATACCCATCACAATTTACTCAAAGTATTTATAGCCATTAACAATGATCAGGATTGAAAGCTATACCAAACGCTAGTTAATTAAACAGGAAACTTTATCTTCACTTCAGTTATCATTTCCGTATCAGTCGTCCTCACTATAACCAATAAATTATCATTAGATTCAGTATTACCTTCAATAATCAACCTACAGCCAACGACCCCTGCCCCTTTTCGTGACTAAAATGTCACCCGCTAAATAATTGACAAATGGAGGATCTTAACGCACGTTTTGTCATCATGTCAAATCTTGCTAATGCATCCATCGCCTTAATATTCAATCAACTGAATCTGCCCTTCTTTATGCACCGAACCCCCAAACAATAATAATAATTATTATTATTATTATTATTATCATAAATAAATAAATATAAAATAATGATAAATGACAAAAAAATAAATAAATTGCTACAAAACATTAGTATATATAATTGGTCAGGACAGCAGAGACGTAACGATTAGCCGAGAGATTTCGAAGCGATCGCTAATTCCGCTCTGAACCGGAAATGGGCGCGGGCGGGGTTAGGGGGGGGCGTGTGGGCATAGCGGCTGCGTCTATGCCCAGGAAGGTCCGGGCACGCGAGTCCAGGGGATGACGGGCCGCCCGGACTACACAAGGCGAAGGCAGCACGAGGGGCGGGACCTGGACTCAGCACCTGCCCGCCTCCCACGCTGATCTTCGCGACGCCTTTCGCTCTGAGCCAATTTCTCTACTTTTCGTTGTTGTTGTTGCTTTTTCGTTGTTTTGTGTTTGTTTCTGTTTAATTCTCGTTCTTTCTTGTTCTTTGCTTCTGAATGCTTGGCTATGTCTGTCCTTTATCTTTCTTACACATTTTTGTCGCTCTTTCTTTGTTTCTGTTTTCCTTCCCTTTTCTCTTGCATCGATTTCCCCTTTCCTCCACATCCTTTTCGCCTCTCCATCATTTTTCTCTCTCCTTCCCTTTACCCCTCTTTCCTTCTCCTTTTCCCTTTCCTTCTCCCTCTCCTCCATCTCTCTTTCCCTCTTCCTCTCTTTCTAACCCCTCTTTTCTTCTTTTTCCCTTTCCATCTCCCCGTCAATCTCTCCTTCCCTTTTCCTCTCTTTCTTACCTCTCTTACCTTCTCCTTTTCCCTTTCCATCTCCCTCTCCTCCATCCCTCTCTCCCTCTTCCTCCCCTCCATATCTCCCTTTCCTTTCTCTCCTTTCCCTCCACTTCTCCTATTTCTTCCTCTCCCTCCCTCTCTACTTCCTCTTCCACCTACCCACCTATCATCCACTTTCCTCATCCTTCCCGAATTCCTATTCCACTTAACTATCAGTCTTTCATCCACCTGATGCCACCTGATTCCCCTCTCCCTCTTCCACCCACCCACTTATCCACTTTAATATCATTATCATTATCATCATCATGATAATAATGAAAATATTGATATTAAAGATGATAATAAAAATAACAATAACAATAATTACTAAGACAACAATGATAATGATAATGTTAATAATTACAGTAATAATAATAATGATAACTAAAAGCAGATGCAATAGAAATATTCACACGAAGAAATGCATTAAAATCACCTTTTTCTCAAGTACACTGGTGATTCCCGCGTTCCCGTGTTGTATCTTTTTAAAAAATCCTGATCACCACCAACATTTAATGGCATCTAAGTCGGGCAAAGACACACCCCTGGTAAAAATAAATAAACAAAAAATGAATAAATAAAAAAAATAATAAAAAGGTCATAAAAATCTGTTCTTACTGTGCTGTCTTGTTAACCAAAAAACTAACCAACGCTACCAAAGACAACCTCCTTGTCGAAAGTAATTATGATGATAACAATGATATAATAAAGTAAAATATATATCTATACACATGAAGCCAACAAAACGGCCGCCGGATCTAGGTTAAGTGTTCCCTTCCATCTTTTACATTAGTTACGGATCCCTCATTATTATTAATATTCTGCCAGCCTTTTCCTTCTCTCCAAAATGCATATTATTTTCGGAGAGTTGAAATTCCCAGCTGATCAAGTTGCCCGATTTTTTATTTGATTAATGTTGACTTTCGCAACTTGGTCGATATACGCGCGCCAAAGTACAGTTATCGTTGTTTGGGTGTGGTTGTATCTGAATTTGTACATTTACATATTTTGTGGGAAAAATGTACATATCCCCTATGTCCGATTCGTCACAGTTATGTAAATAGGTAGAGAAAGAATGAAAGAAGGGGGGGAGAGAGAGAGAGAGAGAGAGAGAGAGAGAGAGAGAGAGAGAGAGAGAGAGAGAGAGAGAGAGAGAGAGAGAGAGAGAGAGAGAGAGAGAGAGAGAGAGAGAGAGAGAGAGAAAGGGGGACGAAGGACAGACATAAAAAACAGAGGCCGAGCCAGCCCGAGACAAACAAACAACGAATTACAGAAAAAAAACAGACCAAAATCAAAAACAATCCCACTTCTTTTTAGGCCAACAAGAATGACAGTTCCTGTTTTGCGTGCGGGCAAGAATGAAAAGTGATAAGGCTTTTTTTTTATTAATCCTTCTCTATTATTTATTCCTACAAGCATTTGAAGCCTATGTTTTGCCAATTTCCGTTGAAAAACAGCATATCTAACGCGCAACCCTTGGCTTCTCCCCCAACTATCCCCACGCCCTTGTATTCTTGTAGGCCTACACGTCAAGATATACGAGAGATAGGAAAGCATGACAAAAGCCTGTGAGCCCCGACGATTGGTGGATAGTGTAATATCTGAGCAATAGATGGCGTTGTGTACGCGATGTATCGTCTGTTTGTTTACTATCATGAAACATTTACTCAAAACGGTAGGAAAGGATTGTTTGTTTTTTGTTTTGTTTGTTTTTGCATGTTTTATGTTTCCTGTTGTTTTAACTGTAGGCCGGTTTTCATTAATACTTTCATTGATGATGGCGAAATCAAATAAAGTTATGTTTTACATAAATGTGTATTATATATCCTTGATTTAATAACCCAACAAAGATGAATAAAAAACATAATGAATTTATTAATGCCGAATGAGTTTATTTAATGGAATTATTTATTTAATAAATTGTACAGTTTGTTGAATTTGTTCATATTCACTGTATTAATGCCGAAGATATTTTCTGCAATGAAATTGTATAGTATTTAGACAATGGAATAATTTTATGATATGCAAATATAAATGCACATGAGATGATTATCAATAAATGTTTTATTGTCATTTTCCAAAAAAAAAAAAAAAAAAAAAAAAAGATAGTGCAAAAGCTTATTTTAATGTATGTAAAATCTCCACCAAAAAGTTATTAAAGAACAGAATAATTATATAATTCCATATATATATATATATATATATATATATATATATATATATATATATATATATATATATATATATATATATATATATATATATATATATATATATATATATATATATATATATATATATATATATATATATATATATATATATATATAAAGTAATTCTTTGATAGATACGTTTCAAGTCTCTTATTAAAAAAAAGAAAAAAAAAACAGCACTTCAACTGAAACTAAACCTTTAAAACTAAAATTAAAAAATTAAAATCTATATAAAATTATTGCCCCCTCTATAAACGTTCTCTTTTCTTAGTTACATATCTGAACAATAGATTGCGCTATATGAAGATTTGGACCTCACATTTTTGCTATTCGGTGTGATACGTGCGTCCCTATCTTTCTTATATAGTCTCACGTCAGTCATATCAGGGCATGAAAACGCGCTGAGCCCGATGCCGAATTGCCATCGTAGCCATCTCGCTGGTGATGGCAGACAGCATTGCAGGTGAGGCGTAGGGCCCGTACTTTTAAAACCTTTCGCCAGGGCTGGCGAAAGGTTTCGCCGGGCGATCGGGAATTGCGTACCATTAAAAGTATGACAAGTGTTCGCCAGGACTGGCGAAGCAGAGTCGCGAGAGCTGTTCCAGTCGAGGGTTCAAGATATCAGCTGTATTCCTTCCCCCAACCCCCACACCGCACCGCCGAGATGACTCATTTAGATTTATGTTGTTATTTTGGTTGTAGGGATAATGTTCTTTTCACAAATGTTACCAAAAGTGTTTTGAAGTTGACATGTTTACTTTAGTTTATAGAAACGTGTTTATTGTGCAGATTGGACGATGTAGATACGTGGGAGTAAAGCGTCTGGTGTCTTGTGCGATTTTTGGAGGAATAATAAAATTTATTGAAAATGATGATTTTTTTGGCGGGCGTTGTCGGGACCTGCGGTCGATGGACGCAAAACAGGAACTTTGATCATCATGGCCTTAGCATCTTGTACAGCGCCCTCCCGAAAGAGAACGACAGACGACCTGGAAGAGAACGACAGACGAACCGAAAGAGACCGGCAGAATAACCGAAAGAGACCGACAGACGAACCGAAAGAGACCGACAGACGAACCGAAAGAGACCGACAGACGAACCGAAAGAGACCGTCAGACGAACCGAAAGAGACCGACAGACGAACCGAAAGAGACCGACAGACGAACCGAAAGAGACCGACAGAATAACCGAAAGAGACCGACAGACGAACCGAAAGAGACCGACAGACGAACCGAAAGAGACCGACAGACGAACCGAAAGAGACCGACAGACGAACCGAAAGAGACCGACAGACGAACCGAAAGAGACCGTCAGACGAACCGAAAGAGACCGACAGAATAACCGAAAGAGACCGACTGACGAACCGAAAGAGACCGACAGACGAACCGAAAGAGACCGACAGAATAACCGAAAGAGACCGACAGACGAACCGAAAGAGACCGACAGAATAACCGAAAGAGACCGACAGACGAACCGAAAGAGAACGACAGACGAACCGAAAGAGACCGACAGAATAACCGAAAGAGACCGACAGAATAACCGAAAGAGACCGACAAACGAACCGAAAGAGACCGACAGACGAACCGAAAGAGACCGACAGACGAACCGAAAGAGACCGACAGACGAACCGAAAGAGACCGACAGACGAACCGAAAGAGAACGACAGACGAACCGAAAGAGACCGACAGAATAACCGAAAGAGACCGACAAACGAACCGAAAGAGACCGACAGAATAACCGAAAGAGGCCGACAGACGAACCGAAAGAGACCGACAGAATAACCGAAAGAGACCGACAGACGAACCGAAAGAGAACGACAGACGAACCGAAAGAGACCGACAGAATAACCGAAAGAGACCGACAAACGAACCGAAAGAGACCGACAGACGAACCGAAAGAGACCGACAGAATAACCGAAAGAGACCGACTGACGAACTGAAAGAGACCGACAGACGAACCAAAAGAGACCGACAGACGAACCGAAAGAGACCGACAGACGAACCGAAAGAGACCGACAAACGAACCGAAAGAGACCGACAGACGAACCGAAAGAGACCGACAGACGAACCGAAAGAGACCGACAGACGAACCGAAAGAGACCGACAGACGAACCGAAAGAGACCGACAAACGAACCGAAAGAGACCGACAGACGAACCGAAAGAGACCGACAGACGAACCGAAGGAGACCGACAGAATAACCGAAAGAGACCGACAGACGAACCGAAAGAGACCGACAGACGAACCGAAAGAGACCGACAGAATAACCGAAAGAGACCGACAGAATAACCGAAAGAGACCGACAGAATAACCGAAAGAGACCGACAGACGAACCGAAAGAGGCCGACAGACGAACCGAAAGAGACCGACAGAATAACCGAAAGAGACCGACAAACGAACCGAAAGAGACCGACAGACGAACCGAAAGAGACCGACAAACGAACCGAAAGAGACCGACAGACGAACCGAAAGAGACCGACAGACGAACCGAAAGAGACCGACAGACGAACCGAAAGAGACCGACAAACGAACCGAAAGAGACCGACAGAATAACCGAAAGAGACCGACAGACGAACCGAAAGAGACCGACAGACGAACCGAAAGAGACCGACAGAATAACCGAAAGAGACCGACAGACGAACCGAAAGAGACCGACAGACGAACCGAAAGAGACCGACAGAATAACCGAAAGAGACCGACAAACGAACCGAAAGAGACCGACAAACGAACCGAAAGAGACCGACAGAATAACCGAAAGAGACCGACAGACGAACCGAAAGAGACCGACAGAATAACCGAAAGAGACCGACAGACGAACCGAAAGAGACCGACAGAATAACCGAAAGAGACCGACAGACGAACCGAAAGAGAACGACAAACGAACCGAAAGAGACCGACAGAATAACCGAAAGAGACCGACAGAATAACCGAAAGAGAACGACAAACGAACCGAAAGAGACCGACAGACGAACCGAAAGAGACCGACAGACGAACCGAAAGAGACCGACAGAATAACCGAAAGAGACCGACAGACGAACCGAAAGAGACCGACAGACGAACCGAAAGAGACCGACAGAATAACCGAAAGAGACCGACAGAATAACCGAAAGAGACCGACAGACGAACCGAAAGAGACCGACAGACGAACCGAAAGAGACCGACAGAATAACCGAAAGAGACCGACAGACGAACCGAAAGAGACCGACAGAATAACCGAAAGAGACCGACAAACGAACCGAAAGAGACCGACAAACGAACCGAAAGAGACCGACAGAATAACCGAAAGAGACCGACAGACGAACCGAAAGAGACCGACAGAATAACCGAAAGAGACCGACAGACGAACCGAAAGAGACCGACAGAATAACCGAAAGAGACCGACAGACGAACCGAAAGAGAACGACAAACGAACCGAAAGAGACCGACAGAATAACCGAAAGAGACCGACAGAATAACCGAAAGAGAACGACAAACGAACCGAAAGAGACCGACAGAATAACCGAAAGAGACCGACAGACGAACCGAAAGAGACCGACAGAATAACCGAAAGAGACCGACAGACGAACCGAAAGAGACCGACAGACGAACCGAAAGAGACCGACAGAATAACCGAAAGAGACCGACAGAATAACCGAAAGAGACCGACAGACGAACCGAAAGAGACCGACAGACGAACCGAAAGAGACCGACAGAATAACCGAAAGAGACCGACAGAATAACCGAAAGAGACCGACAGACGAACCGAAAGAGACCGACAGACGAACCGAAAGAGACCGACAGAATAACCGAAAGAGACCGACAGAATAACCGAAAGAGACCGACAGACGAACCGAAAGAGACCGACAGACGAACCGAAAGAGACCGACAGAATAACCGAAAGAGACCGACAGAATAACCGAAAGAGACCGACAGACGAACCGAAAGAGACCGACAGACGAACCGAAAGAGACCGACAGACGAACCGAAAGAGACCGACAGAATAACCGAAAGAGACCGACAGAATAACCGAAAGAGACCGACAAACGAACCGAAAGAGACCGACAGACGAACCGAAAGAGACCGACAGAATAACCGAAAGAGACCGACAGAATAACCGAAAGAGACCGACAGACGAACCGAAAGAGACCGACAGACGAACCGAAAGAGACCGACAGACGAACCGAAAGAGACCGACAGAATAACCGAAAGAGACCGACAGACGAACCGAAAGAGACCGACAAAATAACCGAAAGAGACCGACAGACGAATCGAAAGAGACCGACAGACGAACCGAAAGAGACCGACAAACGAACCGAAAGAGACCGACAGACGAACCGAAAGAGACCGACAGAATAACCGAAAGAGACCGACAAACGAACCGAAAGAGAACGACAGAATAACCGAAAGAGACCGACAGAATAACCGAAAGAGACCGACAGAATAACCGAAAGAGACCGACAAACGAACCGAAAGAGACCGACAAACGAACCGAAAGAGACCGACAGACGAACCGAAAGAGACCGACAGACGAACCGAAAGAGACCGACAGACGAACCGAAAGAGACCGACAGAATAACCGAAAGAGACCGACAGAATAACCGAAAGAGACCGACAGACGAACCGAAAGAGACCGACAGACGAACCGAAAGAGACCGACAGAATAACCGAAAGAGACCGACAGAATAACCGAAAGAGACCGACAGACGAACCGAAAGAGACCGACAGACGAACCGAAAGAGACCGACAGACGAACCGAAAGAGACCGACAGACGAACCGAAAGAGACCGACAGACGAACCGAAAGAGACCGACAGAATAACCGAAAGAGACCGACAGACGAACCGAAAGAGACCGACAGAATAACCGAAAGAGACCGACAGACGAAACGAAATAGACCGACAGACGAACCGAAAGAGACCGACAGACGAACCGAAAGAGACCGACAGAATAACCGAAAGAGACCGACAGACGAACCGAAAGAGACCGACAGAATAACCGAAAGAGACCGACAAACGAACCTAAAGAGACCGACAGACGAACCGAAAGAGACCGACAGAATAACCGAAAGAGACCGACAGACGAACCGAAAGAGACCGACAGACGAACCGAAAGAGACCGACAGAATAACCGAAAGAGACCGACAGAATAACCGAAAGAGACCGACAGAATAACCGAAAGAGACCGACAAACGAACCGAAAGAGAACGACAGAATAACCGAAAGAGGCCGACAGAATAACCGAAAGAGACCGACAGAATAACCGAAAGAGACCGACAGACGAACCGAAAGAGATCGACAGAATAACCGAAAGAGACCGACAGACGAACCGAAAGAGACCGACAGAATAACCGAAAGAGACCGACAGACGAACCGAAAGAGACCGACAGACGAACCGAAAGAGACCGACAGACGAACCGAAAGAGAACGAAAGACGAACCGAAAGAGACCGACAGAATAACCGAAAGAGACCTACAGACGAACCGAAAGAGACCGACAGAATAACCGAAAGAGACCGACAGACGAACCGAAAGAGACCGACAGACGAACCGAAAGAGACCGACAGACGAACCGAAAGAGACCGACAGACGAACCGAAAGAGACCGACAGACGAACCGAAAGAGACCGACAGACGAACCGAAAGAGACCGACAGACGAACCGAAAGAGACCGACAGACGAACCGAAAGAGACCGACAGACGAACCGAAAGAGACCGACAGACGAACCGAAAGAGACCGACAGACGAACCGAAAGAGAACGACAGACGAACCGAAAGAGACCGACAGACGAACCGAAAGAGACCGACAGACGAACCGAAAGAGAACGAAAGACAAACCGAAAGAGACCGACAGACGAACCGAAAGAGACCGACAAACGAACCGAAAGAGACCGACAGAATAACCGAAAGAGACCGACAAACGAACCGAAAGAGAACGACAGAATAACCGAAAGAGACCGACAGACGAACCGAAAGAGACCGACAGAATAACCGAAAGAGACCGACAGAATAACCGAAAGAGACCGACAGAATAACCGAAAGAGACCGACAGACGAACCGAAAGAGACCGACAAAATAACCGAAAGAGACCGACAGACGAACCGAAAGAGACCGACAGAATAACCGAAAGAGACCGACAGAATAACCGAAAGAGACCGACAGAATAACCGAAAGAGACCGACAGAATAACCGAAAGAGACCGACAGAATAACCGAAAGAGACCGACAGAATAACCGAAAGAGACCGACAGAATAACCGAAAGAGACCGACAGAATAACCGAAAGAGACCGACAGAATAACCGAAAGAGACCGACAGAATAACCGAAAGAGACCGATAGAATAACCGAAAGAGACCGACAGACGAACCGAAAGAGACCGACAGACGAACCGAAAGAGACCGACAGACGAACCGGAAGAGACCGACAGACGAACCGAAAGAGACCGACAGAATAACCCAAAGAGACCGACAGAATAACCCAAAGAGACCGACAGACGAACCGAAAGAGACCGACAGACGAACCGAAAGAGACCGACAAACGAACCGAAAGAGACCGACAGACGAACCGAAAGAGACCGACGGACGAACCGAAAGAGACCGACAGAATAACCGAAAGAGACCGACAGACGAACCGAAAGAGACCGACAGACGAACCGAAAGAGACCGACAAACGAACCGAAAGAGACCGACAGACGAACCGAAAGAGACCGACGGACGAACCGAAAGAGACCGACAGAATAACCGAAAGAGACCGACAGAATAACCGAAAGAGACCGACAGACGAACCGAAAGAGACCGACAGACGAACCGAAAGAGACCGACAGAATAACCGAAAGAGACCGACAGACGAACCGAAAGAGACCGACAGAATAACCGAAAGAGACCGACAAACGAACCGAAAGAGACCGACAGACGAACCGAAAGAGACCGACAGACGAACCGAAAGAGAACGACAGACGAACCGAAAGAGACCGACAGAATAACCGAAAGAGACCGACAGACGAACCGAAAGAGACCGACAGAATAACCGAAAGAGACCGACAGACGAACCGAAAGAGACCGACAAACGAACCGAAAGAGACCGACAGAATAACCGAAAGAGACCGACAGACGAACCGAAAGAGACCGACAGAATAACCGAAAGAGACCGACAGACGAACCGAAAGAGACCGACAGAATAACCGAAAGAGACCGACAGACGAACCGAAAGAGACCGACAGACGAACCGAAAGAGACCGACAGAATAACCGAAAGAGACCGACAGACGAACCGAAAGAGACCGACAAACGAACCGAAAGAGACCGACAGAATAACCGAAAGAGACCGACAGGCGAACCGAAAGAGACCGACAGAATAACCGAAAGAGACCGACAGACGAACCGAAAGAGACCGACAGAATAACCGAAAGAGACCGACAGACGAACCGAAAGAGACCGACAGAATAACCGAAAGAGACCGACAGACGAACCGAAAGAGACCGACAGACGAACCGAAAGAGACAGACAGACGAACCGAAAGAGACCGACAGAATAACCGAAAGAGACCGACAGACGAACCGAAAGAGACCGACAGAATAACCGAAAGAGACCGACAAACGAACCGAAAGAGACCGACAGACGAACCGAAAGAGACCGACAGACGAACCGAAAGAGACCGACAGAATAACCGAAAGAGACCGACAGACGAACCGAAAGAGACCGACAGACGAACCGAAAGAGACCGACAGAATAACCGAAAGAGACCGACAGACGAACCGAAAGAGACCGACAAACGAACCGAAAGAGACCGACAGAATAACCGAAAGAGACCGACAGACGAACCGAAAGAGACCGACAGAATAACCGAAAGAGACCGACAGACGAACCGAAAGAGACCGACAGAATAACCGAAAGAGACCGACAAACGAACCGAAAGAGACCGACAGACGAACCGAAAGAGACCGACAGACGAACCGAAAGAGACCGACAGACGAACCGAAAGAGACCGACAAACGAACCGAAAGAGACCGACAGACGAACCGAAAGAGACCGACAGACGAACCGAAAGAGACCGACAGAATAACCGAAAGAGACCGACAAACGAACCGAAAGAGACCGACAGAATAACCGAAAGAGACCGACAGACGAACCGAAAGAGACCGACAGAATAACCGAAAGAGACCGACAGACGAACCGAAAGAGACCGACAGAATAACCGAAAGAGACCGACAGACGAACCGAAAGAGACCGACAGACGAACCGAAAGAGACCGACAGACGAACCGAAAGAGACCGACAGAATAACCGAAAGAGACCGACAGACGAACCGAAAGAGACCGACAAACGAACCGAAAGAGACCGACAGAATAACCGAAAGAGACCGACAGACGAACCGAAAGAGACCGACAAACGAACCGAAAGAGACCGACAGAATAACCGAAAGAGACCGACAGACGAACCGAAAGAGACCGACAGAATAACCGAAAGAGACCGACAGACGAACCGAAAGAGACCGACAGACGAACCGAAAGAGACCGACAAACGAACCGAAAGAGACCGACAAACGAACTGAAAGAGACCGACAGACGAACCGAAAGAGACCGACAAACGAACCGAAAGAGACCGACAGACGAACCGAAAGAGACCGACAGACGAACCGAAAGAGACCGACAGACGAACCGAAAGAGACCGACAAACGAACCGAAAGAGACCGACAGACGAACCGAAAGAGACCGACAAACGAACCGAAAGAGACCGACAAACGAACCGAAAGAGACCGACAGACGAACCGAAAGAGACCGACAGAATAACCGAAAGAGACCGACAGAATAACCGAAAGAGACCGACAGAATAACCGAAAGAGACCGACAGACGAACCGAAAGAGACCGACAGAATAACCGAAAGAGACCGACAGACGAACCGAAAGAGACCGACAGACGAACCGAAAGAGACCGACAGACGAACCGAAAGAGACCGACAGAATAACCGAAAGAGACCGACAGAATAACCGAAAGAGACCGACAGACGAACCGAAAGAGACCGACAAACGAACCGAAAGAGACCGACAGACGAACCGAAAGAGACCGACAGACGAACCGAAAGAGACCGACAGAACCGAAAGAGACCGACAGACGAACCGAAAGAAAACGACAGAATAACCGAAAGAGACCGACAGACGAACCGAAAGAGACCGACAGACGAACCGAAAGAGACCGACAGAATAACCGAAAGAGACCGACAGACGAACCGAAAGAGACCGACAGAATAACCGAAAAAGACCGACAAACGAACCGAAAGAGACCGACAGAATAACCGAAAGAGACCGACAGACGAACCGAAAGAGACCGACAGAATAACCGAAAGAGACCGACAAACGAACCGAAAGAGACCGACAGACGAACCGAAAGAGACCGACAGAATAACCGAAAGAGACCGACAGAATAACCGAAAGAGACCGACAAACGAACCGAAAGAGACCGACAGAATAACCGAAAGAGACCGACAGACGAACCGAAAGAGACCGACAGACGAACCGAAAGAGACCGACAGAATAACCGAAAGAGACCGACAGACGAACCGAAAGAGACCGACAGACGAACCGAAAGAGAACGACAGACGAACCGAAAGAGACCGACAGACGAAACGAAAGAGACCGACTGACGAACCGAAAGAGACCGACAGACGAACCGAAAGAGACCGACAGAATAACCGAAAGAGACCGACAGACGAACCGGAAGAGACCGACAGACGAACCGAAAGAGACCGACAGACGAACCGAAAGAGACCGACAGACGAACCGAAAGAGACCGACAGAATAACCGAAAGAGACCGACAAAATAACCGAAAGAGTCCGACAGAATAACCGAAAGAGACCGACAGACGAACCGAAAGAGACCGACAGGCGAACCGAAAGAGAACGAGAGAATAACCGAAAGAGACCGATAGACGAACCGAAAGAGACCGACAGAATAACCGAAAGAGACCGACAAACGAACCGAAAGAGACCGACAGAATAACCGAAAGAGACCGACAGAATAACCGAAAGAGACCGACGGAATAACCGAAAGAGACCGACAGAATAACCGAAAGAGACCGACAGACGAACCGAAAGAGACCGACAGACGAACCGAAAGAGATCGACAGACGAACCGAAAGAGAACGAGAGAATAACCGAAAGAGGACGATAGACGAACCGAAAGAGACCGACAGAATAACCGAAAGAGACCGACAAAATAACCGAAAGAGACCGACAGGCGAACCGAAAGAGAACGAGAGAATAACCGAAAGAGACCGATAGACGAACCGAAAGAGACCGACAGAATAACCGAAAGAGACCGACAGACGAACCGAAAGAGACCGACAGAATAACCGAAAGAGACCGACAAACGAACCGAAAGAGACCGACAGAATAACCGAAAGAGACCGACAGACGAACCGAAAGAGACCGACAGGCGAACCGAAAGAGAACGAGAGAATAACCGAAAGAGACCGACAGACGAACCGAAAGAGACCGACAGACGAACCGAAAGAGACCGACAGACGAACCGAAAGAGACCGACAGACGAACCGAAAGAGAACGAGAGAATAACCGAAAGAGACCGACAGAATAACCGAAAGAGACCGACAGACGAACCGAAAGAGACCGACAGAATAACCGAAAGAGACCGACAAACGAACCGAAAGAGACCGACAGACGAACCGAAAGAGACCGACAGACGAACCGAAAGAGAACGACAGACGAACCGAAAGAGACCGACAGAATAACCGAAAGAGACCGACAGACGAACCGAAAGAGACCGACAGAATAACCGAAAGAGACCGACAGACGAACCGAAAGAGACCGACAAACGAACCGAAAGAGACCGACAGAATAACCGAAAGAGACCGACAGACGAACCGAAAGAGACCGACAGAATAACCGAAAGAGACCGACAGACGAACCGAAAGAGACCGACAGAATAACCGAAAGAGACCGACAAACGAACCGAAAGAGACCGACAGACGAACCGAAAGAGACCGACAGAATAACCGAAAGAGACCGACAGACGAACCGAAAGAGACCGACAAACGAACCGAAAGAGACCGACAGAATAACCGAAAGAGACCGACAGACGAACCGAAAGAGACCGACAGAATAACCGAAAGAGACCGACAGACGAACCGAAAGAGACCGACAGAATAACCGAAAGAGACCGACAGACGAACCGAAAGAGACCGACAGACGAACCGAAAGAGACAGACAGACGAACCGAAAGAGACCGACAGAATAACCGAAAGAGACCGACAGACGAACCGAAAGAGACCGACTGAATAACCGAAAGAGACCGACAAACGAACCGAAAGAGACCGACAGACGAACCGAAAGAGACCGACAGACGAACCGAAAGAGAACGACAGACGAACCGAAAGAGACCGACAGAATAACCGAAAGAGACCGACAGACGAACCGAAAGAGACCGACAGAATAACCGAAAGAGACCGACAGACGAACCGAAAGAGACCGACAAACGAACCGAAAGAGACCGACAGAATAACCGAAAGAGACCGACAGACGAACCGAAAGAGACCGACAGAATAACCGAAAGAGACCGACAGACGAACCGAAAGAGACCGACAGAATAACCGAAAGAGACCGACAAACGAACCGAAAGAGACCGACAGACGAACCGAAAGAGACCGACAGACGAACCGAAAGAGACCGACAGACGAACCGAAAGAGACCGACAAACGAACCGAAAGAGACCGACAGACGAACCGAAAGAGACCGACAGAATAACCGAAAGAGACCGACAGACGAACTGAAAGAGACCGACAAACGAACCGAAAGAGACCGACAGAATAACCGAAAGAGACCGACAGACGAACCGAAAGAGACCGACAGAATAACCGAAAGAGACCGACAGACGAACCGAAAGAGACCGACAGAATAACCGAAAGAGACCGACAGACGAACCGAAAGAGACCGACAGACGAACCGAAAGAGACCGACAGACGAACCGAAAGAGACCGACAGAATAACCGAAAGAGACCGACAGACGAACCGAAAGAGACCGACAAACGAACCGAAAGAGACCGACAGAATAACCGAAAGAGACCGACAGACGAACCGAAAGAGACCGACAAACGAACCGAAAGAGACCGACAGAATAACCGAAAGAGACCGACAGACGAACCGAAAGAGACCGACAGAATAACCGAAAGAGACCGACAGACGAACCGAAAGAGACCGACAGACGAACCGAAAGAGACCGACAAACGAACCGAAAGAGACCGACAAACGAACCGAAAGAGACCGACAGACGAACCGAAAGAGACCGACAAACGAACCGAAAGAGACCGACAGACGAACCGAAAGAGACCGACAGACGAACCGAAAGAGACCGACAGACGAACCGAAAGAGACCGACAAACGAACCGAAAGAGACCGACAGACGAACCGAAAGAGACCGACAAACGAACCGAAAGAGACCGACAAACGAACCGAAAGAGACCGACAGACGAACCGAAAGAGACCGACAGAATAACCGAAAGAGACCGACAGAATAACCGAAAGAGACCGACAGAATAACCGAAAGAGACCGACAGACGAACCGAAAGAGACCGACAGAATAACCGAAAGAGACCGACAGACGAACCGAAAGAGACCGACAGACGAACCGAAAGAGACCGACAGACGAACCGAAAGAGACCGACAGAATAACCGAAAGAGACCGACAGAATAACCGAAAGAGACCGACAGACGAACCGAAAGAGACCGACAAACGAACCGAAAGAGACCGACAGAATAACCGAAAGAGACCGACAGACGAACCGAAAGAGACCGACAGAACCGAAAGAGACCGACAGACGAACCGAAAGAAAACGACAGAATAACCGAAAGAGACCGACAGACGAACCGAAAGAGACCGACAGACGAACCGAAAGAGACCGACAGAATAACCGAAAGAGACCGACAGACGAACCGAAAGAGACCGACAGAATAACCGAAAAAGACCGACAAACGAACCGAAAGAGACCGACAGAATAACCGAAAGAGACCGACAGACGAACCGAAAGAGACCGACAGAATAACCGAAAGAGACCGACAAACGAACCGAAAGAGACCGACAGACGAACCGAAAGAGACCGACAGAATAACCGAAAGAGACCGACAGAATAACCGAAAGAGACCGACAAACGAACCGAAAGAGACCGACAGAATAACCGAAAGAGACCGACAGACGAACCGAAAGAGACCGACAGACGAACCGAAAGAGACCGACAGAATAACCGAAAGAGACCGACAGACGAACCGAAAGAGACCGACAGACGAACCGAAAGAGAACGACAGACGAACCGAAAGAGACCGACAGACGAAACGAAAGAGACCGACTGACGAACCGAAAGAGACCGACAGACGAACCGAAAGAGACCGACAGAATAACCGAAAGAGACCGACAGACGAACCGGAAGAGACCGACAGACGAACCGAAAGAGACCGACAGACGAACCGAAAGAGACCGACAGACGAACCGAAAGAGACCGACAGAATAACCGAAAGAGACCGACAAAATAACCGAAAGAGTCCGACAGAATAACCGAAAGAGACCGACAGACGAACCGAAAGAGACCGACAGGCGAACCGAAAGAGAACGAGAGAATAACCGAAAGAGACCGATAGACGAACCGAAAGAGACCGACAGAATAACCGAAAGAGACCGACAAACGAACCGAAAGAGACCGACAGAATAACCGAAAGAGACCGACAGAATAACCGAAAGAGACCGACGGAATAACCGAAAGAGACCGACAGAATAACCGAAAGAGACCGACAGACGAACCGAAAGAGACCGACAGACGAACCGAAAGAGACCGACAGACGAACCGAAAGAGAACGAGAGAATAACCGAAAGAGACCGATAGACGAACCGAAAGAGACCGACAGAATAACCGAAAGAGACCGACAAAATAACCGAAAGAGACCGACAGGCGAACCGAAAGAGAACGAGAGAATAACCGAAAGAGACCGATAGACGAACCGAAAGAGACCGACAGAATAACCGAAAGAGACCGACAGACGAACCGAAAGAGACCGACAGAATAACCGAAAGAGACCGACAAAATAACCGAAAGAGACCGACAGAATAACCGAAAGAGACCGACAGACGAACCGAAAGAGACCGACAGGCGAACCGAAAGAGAACGAGAGAATAACCGAAAGAGACCGACAGACGAACCGAAAGAGACCGACAGACGAACCGAAAGAGACCGACAGACGAACCGAAAGAGACCGACAGACGAACCGAAAGAGAACGAGAGAATAACCGAAAGAGACCGACAGAATAACCGAAAGAGACCGACAAACGAACCGAAAGAGACCGACAGAATAACCGAAAGAGACCGACAGAATAACCGAAAGAGACCGATAGAATAACCGAAAGAGACCGACAGAATAACCGAAAGAGACCGACAGACGAACCGAAAGAGACCGACAGACGAACCGAAAGAGAACGAGAGAATAACCGAAAGAGACCGATAGACGAACCGAAAGAGACCGACAGACGAACCGAAAGAGACCGACAGAATAACCGAAAGAGACCGACAGGCGAACCGAAAGAGAACGAGAGAATAACCGAAAGAGACCGATAGACGAACCGAAAGAGACCGACAGAATAACCGAAAGAGACCGACAAAATAACCGAAAGAGACCGACAGGCGAACCGAAAGAGAACGAGAGAATAACCGAAAGAGACCGACAGACGAACCGAAAGAGACCGACAGAATAACCGAAAGAGACCGACAGACGAACCGAAAGAGACCGACAGAATAACCGAAAGAGACCGACAGAATAACCGAAAGAGACCGACAGAATAACCGAAAGAGACCGACAAACGAACCGAAAGAGAACGACAGACGAACCGAAAGAGACCGACAGAATAACCGAAAGAGACCGACAGACGAACCGAAAGAGACCGACAGACGAACCGAAAGAGACCGACAGAATAACCGAAAGAGACCGACAGACGAACCGAAAGAGAACGACAGACGAACCGAAAGAGACCGACAGACGAACCGAAAGAGACCGACAGAATAACCGAAAGAGACCGACAGAATAACCGAAAGAGACCGACAGAATAACCGAAAGAGACCGACAGACGAACCGGAAGAGACCGACAGACGAACCGAAAGAGACCGACAGAATAACCGAAAGAGACCGACAGAATAACCGAAAGAGACCGACAGGCGAACCGAAAGAGAACGACAGACGAACCGAAAGAGACCGACAGAATAACCGAAAGAGACCGACAGAATAACCGAAAGAGACCGACAGAATAACCGAAAGAGACCGACAGACGAACCGGAAGAGACCGACAGACGAACCGAAAGAGACCGACAGAATAACCGAAAGAGACCGACAAAATAACCGAAAGAGACCGACAGGCGAACCGAAAGAGAACGAGAGAATAACCGAAAGAGACCGATAGACGAACCGAAAGAGACCGACAGAATAACCGAAAGAGACCGACAAACGAACCGAAAGAGACCGACAGAATAACCGAAAGAGACCGACAGACGAACCGAAAGAGACCGACAGAATAACCGAAAGAGACCGACAGACGAACCGAAAGAGACCGACAGAATAACCGAAAGAGACCGACAGAATAACCGAAAGAGACCGACAGACGAACCGAAAGAGACCGAAAGACGAACCGAAAGAGACCGACAGACGAACCGAAAGAGACCGACAGACTATCCGACACCGAACCACAGAAAACGAGCGCCAGCGAAGCCCCGCCCCCTCGATGTCACGCGCACTTGACTCCGCCCTCGCGAGTTCTGGCGCGCGGCGGCCGGCATGAGAAAAATGTCTTTTTTCTGATACGATTAACAACCGGCCATTATCCCGTGAGGCTTCGGTGTTATAATTCTTTGTTCAAGCCGCTGGCATTTCGTCCCCTGGCTGCAAGAACGATAATTGATGTGTTTAAGAATGTAATGCATTGTTTTATTATAGCTGAAGTTGATGGGTGGCGCCGTTGGAAGTTCTGTGTACTCTTTCATGGTCTGTTTCATCGTATTTATTATTCTTTCACGCATGTGTGATTTATCAGTTCGCTGATTAATGTTTGTTCTACAATATTATTCAGTTTATAGTTATTTTTAAGATCTAATATTAATTCTTTGTGGACAGAAACGTTTATTCCCTCTTGTAATCTATGTATTCATAAAACTAAGAAAAAAATCTAGCCATTTTGAACCACAAATAAGAAACAAAACATAATGAAATAGCATTTCGAATCCCCAAGACCTCCAGTTAAGATATCACACCTTTTTTGTTTTGTTTTACTCAGAATATCGTGCTTTCATAACTTCGCTTAAAGTGTTACTTCCCTTCACAGTATCACACTTGTCTCCAGTGTCACGCCGTCACGACACGCTCCTTACACACGGTCACGCTCATGAGTATGAAGAAGCATTTTTTTCCGCTTGTCATGCTGTGTACTAGAGTGTTTTCAGTGTTTACACACAAAAAAAAAGACTTAACGATCTATATTTTCACTAGATTTATTTATTTATATAAATATTCTTCTATGTATTTATTTTTATTACTCATTCATTTATATGTATATTTATTTATTATCAATCTTCTTATTTATGCATTCATCACTTTTTTTATCATTTGCTTATTCATTCATTATTTTTTTAATTTTAAGCCGAGGATTGTCCTGATCTCTAATTACAACGTGTACATATGTAAATGAACTAGCCTATTGCACCACATACCGAAATACAGTAGGCCGTGTATATCTATGTGTATAAAAAAATGCGCTATGCAAATTCACAGCAAGGCCGAGCGTGTTTAAGGAAGAAAATCATTATCAAATATCTATCTTCAGTTGCCTTGATCTCACGGCGTCTATGTGTCATGTATCAGTCAAGAACTTTATCGTTGTGTGTCATTTATAACCTGCTTTTAGAACATATTACAAAAAAGGGAAATACCTAAACATATTCACTGCCATGTCCGTCGCTATCATATCGTCTATAGAAATAAGACGAAAGATTTATAGGAATATAGATTAAGATATATATAGACTAGAAATAGGATAAAATCATCCTTCCCTACACAGTGACTTAGCATTATTATCCACCGAATATTAGCAGGAGAACGAAGAGATTCTCAGCCAATTAAGTACATCGTCCACCCTCTACGCTATAACGAACCCTTGGTACTTCGCCGTTGCTCCCTTGGTATGTAAGCTATTCATGTTTTCCACCATTTTTTTTTTTCTCTCTTTCTTTCTTTCTTTCTCCTTCTGCTTCTTGTCTTTGACGCCGCCAGCATCTCCATTAAGATCCCGCTTGACCTTTTGCTTCAGGAGAAGACGCGAGGGACAAATACTATTCGCTAAGACGCAGGAGCTGTCGGCATCTTCGGATCGATCTGAAAACACACGGTCGCCCAAAACCCTTTTCGATCGTCTTGGCCGCGCCCTAAGCTGCCTTAATGCTATTGGTGTCTTCCTCTTGTCGATCTCTCTTTCGTTTTTATCT